>NC_056745.1:1083154472-1083214472 GCF_019279795.1 Protopterus annectens
TCACAGTGATCATCGGGGGTGGTACAACAAACAGTTGACCTTGATAAATGTCATCCGACTGAATCCACCACTGTATATGACATTTGGAAATCAGTGTAAGCTTGACTGGAAAGGATAGTGGTTGCTGAAGAATAAAATAACTACAGTCCACTGAAGAATACGCATATAGTAAAAAGCCTCCAAAAATACTGATTCCTCTGGAGAAGGGTTATCGGAGGACCAATCGTCTTTTTGTCTAAGGCTCTCCAATATGTCTCCAAAGGAGACATCATCAAGTGGTGATCAGGGGATCCTTCCCCTTCCCTGAAATCAGTATCTTCAGAGAGAGAGATTCCAACAGGTAAGCTATGTGCCTCCTCCTGCACATTCTCTTCTGATGGATCTCCTTGGAGGGATGATCAGGGGAGGTATCAGAAGAGAGAGGGAGTTCTTCTATGAGGACTGACTGGAAGCTAGTTGGAACTGGTTGTCCCTGTGGAATAGGTCTGATGGGCTCAGAGTTCAGAATCAAAGAGAGAATAGGAGGTGGATACAAGGGGTGAGAGGCCAATTCACTAGAAAGAGAAAAAGCTCTTTTCACAACCTTGAAGGAAGAAGGACCACGAGAAGCCGTGACCATCCAGATAGATTATGACTCCGACCAGATTCATAGACAATGAAACTAGACCTGTGCTGTCCAGCACTGAGGCTTCAATGGGCAAAGATGGATCCAATAACATCAGAGTAGATTCTGGCCCCATGGATCCAATGTTGACTCTTCTGTTCCAGGACCCATTCTGATGTGAAGAAATAGGAGTGGAACTGGCCAGGGATGTTATTGGAATCAAGGGATTAATGCTCTTTGAATCCGACTCCAGAACTCTCAGAGTTGTCATATCCTGGGGCTCTGAATCTGAAGGATGGATCAGAGAAGGAAATAAGACAGTTCAAGTAGTGGCCAGAAGACTCATGGATCCAACAGGGGAAGGAGCCAAAATGACTCCCATCTGGACCTGAGCTCTGAGGAACTTTCACATCATCCTATCCACATCCACTTCTGAAAGACTTCGGGAAGACCTGAAGGAAGTGGTAGACTGGGGCCTGGAGTGCTTTTTGGGAGTTTGCATAATGGGGGAATGGAGCTTAGGGGAGACTGGTGCCAAAATGAACTCTGGAGCATATGATGTACTAGGTTTTAGATTGGAGAGTTTGGGATCCGAAACCTGAGTTGTGGGGCTTGCTGTACCAATGATCGGATCTGAAGATTTTGGATCTGTCCTCTGGACCTTGTGGGGCTTGCTGTACCAATGATCGGATATGAAGATTTTGGATCTGTACTCTGGACTTTTAGGTGAAGCCACGGTGGTACAGCAGTAGTGTTGTTGCCTCACAGCAAGAGGTTCTCCTGTTCAATTCTCAGCTGGAGTACCTTCTGTGTGGAGTCTGCATGTCCTGCCCGTGGTCGAGTGGCCTCTGAAAGACATGCATGAATAGGCGTGCCTTCACTGAAGGCTGGGCGTCGGGCTGGCAACTCGGCACCATAAAAATCGATTGCCAATCATTAGCGGACCAGAGTTCCGCTGTGGCGACCCCTAACCGGGAAAAGCCGAAAAGACAAACAAACTCTGGAACTTTAGTTCCAAGGATGTCAGATCTGATATTTTTGAAATTTTCCTGGGAGACTTCAACATGAGAACACTTTCTATGCTCCGAAGGAGTTTTAGAAGTTTTACTGCGGGTTTGAGTCAATGAAGAAGATGCAGTTGAGGGAGGAAGAAGTCTCTTCAATATAAGCTTGCTGCATCTATCAGCTAACACCCATCTATTAAAACGCAGCACAAATAGAGCAGTTGGTGTTTAGATGAGCTGTTCCAAGACAATATATGCAGTCCTTGAGATCATCCAAGTTAGGGATTTTAAGCCCACAAGAAGTGCATTTTTTAAAACCTGTCAGCCATGACAGTTGAAGAAAAGTAGATAGAGAAAAAATATAAAGGAATATTTGTTTTTATTAAATATTATAGAAAAAAGAAAAAAATTCCAGCAATGGTAATTAAGGATTACCCTGTAACAGTGGGTAGAAAAAACAGAAGGGTATAGAAAAGAAAGTTAACAACTATGGTAACAATAACAATATACTATATAAAACTATAGTAACTACTCTGACACTGAAATAAGACACCAAAAACTAACAGGGAGGTTGCAAATAAAGAAGGTTTGAGTTTAAGAGAAAAAAAATTACTTTCACTTATGGAAGAACAGTAGAAAACTTGACAAAATGCTGGAGAGAAGGACTTTTCTGTCTAAGCACAATGTTGATAAATGAAATCTGAGGTACTGAGAATGGACTAGGGAATTATGGGTATAGGCTGGAGCTTGAGAGTTGGATCCAAAGTCTGCAGTTTGCAGCTGAGTTGGCTCTGAGGATCAGATCTGTAACCCATTCACTGAGGAAGAATGAACAGGACAACATCAGACTGATGTGTTGTTGTAACAATTGGCTTAGTTTCTGGTGTCACAACAATGGGATCCAATATCTGTCAGCCTGGGGAGAGATGACTGACAAACCATGATGCTTTGGCAGAGATGGTTTGCACTTGTCACCACTTGGTTTCCGGATACTGACAAAAACCTTTATCTATCCCCACAGTCTTTTTTAGGCAATGCCAAGTTGTTAAACCCTCCAAAGTAACAAAAATCACTCATGACTACATAAAGGTACTGTTGCTCAATGCTAGGAGTTTAAATAAAAAATGCACTTCCTGGAAATGTTAAATAAATAATAAATAAAAAAAAACTCACTCCCTGGAAGCACTCCTCACCCTGGAGAACACAGGCATATATGCAGTCATGGAAACAGTTCAGAACCATTGAAAGCGCCCTGGCTATCAAAGGCTAAAACGCCTTTCATACATTTTGATCCCCTTCAGCTCAGGATAAAACAAACTGAGGAACTGTCTCAGTGTTCATAAAGGACAAAAACATGGCTAGACTAGTCCAACAAAATGACACACTTAAGCTGCTCCATGCCCAACTAACCATGTGACCACCTATCACATCCTTGCTAACTACAGATCCCATAACATGAGTCTGGGAAACTACACCTCCTACCTAAGCCAACTGTAATCTCTTAACATTCAGCCTAGCACTTCAACTACCCTCCATAAACTGGGAGACTTATACAACCCATAATTTGTTTGCTCAGAGGTTTTTGGACTTCATCATTGCAAACACCCTGGAGCAACTAGTCAGTTCCCCAACTAGAGGTACAAATATCCTACACCTGGTACTCACAAATATGGGGGGATGCTGCTCCCTCCCATGAATTAACTCTTCCCTGGTAAGATCTTATCACAAAATGACCTTCTTTAGTATTAAAACTAACCTAGAATCCCCATCAAACTCCAAACCTGTTAAGCACTTTGTTAAGGCCAATTACCTCAAACTAAGTGACAGCTTATTAAACTTCCAAGCCTCTCCTAATCTGGATGGCACTGAGGCCTGCTTTCAGTTGTACACAAAAGCACTGTACAACCACATTCATAGCTGTTTAGAGAAGGCAGTACCTGTCCAAATCAAATCTATGATTACAGGCAAAAATAAACCACCCTGGTGGACTCCTTGCATAAATAGGCTTTTCAGCAAAAGGAAAAAATCCTCTCCAAAACCAAGAAGGAGCGCACAAAACAATGCAAAGAGACTCTCACCAGTCTAAACATACAAATTAGAGAGCTGGTGAAATATGCTAAAGCAAACTACAAGGCAAAGCTAGCCTCCCAGGTGAAAGATAACTATAAGGCTTTTTTTTAATTATGTTCATAATCTCGGGGGCAATGCTGAGTAATGTGCTGAGGTAATCATGAATAGCAACACTTACACCGACCCTGAAACTATAGCAAACCTGATGGCAGTTCAACCCCCCACCACTTCCTACCACACTCAAAGAAATACCCACAACCATCCCCCCTACCGGTCATTGTGAGGGAACTTGTCCTTACTGTGCTCGCTAAAACCAAAAACATAGCCTCGATGGGTCACAACAACATTCTAGAATGTCTCTTAAAAAGCTTAAAATAGAATCTATCAGGGCCACTAGAAACCATCTTTAGCTACAGACTCCGGACAGGGTTTGTACCAGAGGAATGGAAGACTGCAACAGTCATCCCTCTGCACAAGGATCCAGGGAACTTCAGATCCATAAGCTTGACCAGTCTTATCTGCAAGGCCATGGAGAGAATTATTATGAACCTGATCAATAATGACATAGGAAATCTCCAAACACTGGACCAGATCCAATTTGGCTTTGACAAAGGGAGCTACTGAAAACAAACAAAATTTAAGACCAGTGCCAAAACTGGACTAATAAAACAACAAAAGGCACTCGGAAGCATCTCTCCAATAATGAGCAGCACAGTAATGGGTAGATGGCTTTAGTAAGCAAAACCGCAGCGCACAACACATCACATCGTACTTCAGAAATCAAATTATTAGGGTAACCCTGGTCAATGAACATACTTCTTAAAACCTCACATTCCCTAAAAAAAACTTATTCTCATCTGAGGTTATTCTGCTAATTCTTATGAATTGTCTTTTAATAACTCCCCCTTTTTGGTAAAACAGGTGTGCACAAGTGAAGTGAAGGATGGAATTAGAATATGTTTTCTTCCTGTAAACTGTTGATTTATATTTGCCACCATCTTTATAAATAATGACATCTAAATAATTTACTTCACTATGACCAATATTATAGGTAAACCATAAAAAAATTAGTGGGCTCTGTAATGTATTGAAAAAAATCCTAAAAATGTCTCCAACGTCCCCGTCCAAAACACAGATATTGTCTAAAAAATGCTTGTACAGTATCCAACAGTCCGTATATTGGCTATTAATAACAAACTGCTCCCAAACAGACAAAATCAAATTAGCATAAATCTACCTTGCCCCCATAGCCAGTCCACTAAACTGTTGAAAAAATTCTCCCTGAAAATAAAGTTGTTCTTTAAAACCAGTTCAATAAGTCGCAAACGTGTTAAATTCATTTGGGGATAAAAACTCAGCCTTTCCTCAAACCACTCGAGTCCTTTTTCATGTGGTATTGAACCAAATAAATCAACAATATCAATAGTTATAAACTTGACCTCTTCACTGAATAGCTCCTGTTTGACATTCCTCAAAAAATCCCATGAGACTTTCAAAAATGTGCTACCCCTCATAAACAGATTATTAAGTTTAACGTCCAAAAACCTAGCTAAGGGGGCTGTCACTGAACCTTCTGCAGCTACTGTGGGATGCAAAGGTGGGTTCTAAATATTCTTGTGCACTTTCGGTATTCCAAATATAGAAGGAACTCTTGATTTGTTATTATGGAAAAAATCAAAAATATTCTTATCAATAACCCATTCTAATAGCAAATCGTGCAACACAACATAAATTCTCTTATAAGCAAGGTCTATTTCGTTCATCGATACTCCAACATATTTATTATCATCATGTGATATTTTCAGCATCTTAGCTTCGTATGCAATACTGTTCATAAGGACAAAACCTCCCCCTTATCTGGTTTCATAATTCTTACCATAATGTTCCATCTGTGTTGTTGATCTTCATTCATTCATCACTGATGGAATTGTAGGTTCCATCCTTGGAACTGAGCCTGCCTTATACCAAGCTCACGCCAGCCAAAAACTCTCGAGCTAAGTTTTTACCCATAGTACCCTTCTCCCTGTTACCTCACATCAAGTTTGCCCATTATCAGTAAAGCAGAGGCAGCTTCTGTGCAAGTGGTCTAACTCAGCACTTGGACCCAAAGTATCCCCCAGGAGCCTTTGGAGGGGGAAGGAGGGAGGGACGTGATGAATGAATGATCAACAACACAGATGGAATGTTATGGTAAGACATAACTTCTTTATCTGATGTTATTAATCTTCATTCATTCAGCACTTATGGGACAGAGTCCCCAGTTACCTTGTGTCACTTGGGTGGCCCTTATGAAAGAATATTCCTGAGCACCATTGAGCCAAAGGAAGCTCTCCCTCTAGAGACCAAATCCAATTTGTAATGGGTTATAAAGGTATGAGGATTAGCCTGTGTTGCTGCTGCACAAATATCATCCAAAGAAGCACTCAAATGGAATGCCACAGAAGTAGCCATGGATCTAGTGGAGTGTGCCTTGATTTTCTGTGGTGTAGGTTTTTTCTCATGATGATAAATGAAAAGCATACAATCTATGAGCCATTTAGAAATGGTAACTTTAAATACAGACTTTCTCATTTTAGGGTCAGAAAAGGAAATGAACAGTTGATCTGATTTGTGCATTGTTTTTGTCCTATCCAGATAGAATCTCAACTATCTATGCACTTCCAATGAATACAGACAGTACTCTCTTTTATTAGAAAAATTCAGGAAAAAAAATGGAAGGTCAATAGTCTAATTAATACAGAAATCCATACAGAAATCCAAAATTACTTTAAGGAGAAAGGAAGGGTTTGTCCGGATCAAATACAGACATTTTATGCATAGAGCGTGGAGCTCAGGAATTCGCCTAGCTGACATGATGACATGATGACATGATGGCCGCCAGAAAAAGAGACTTCCAGGATAAAAACTTGATGTCACAAGTCACTGCAGGTTCAAATGGAGGTTGTGTCAAAGATTCTAGGACTAATGTGAGGTTCCATGATTCGATAGGTAGTTTAATTGGAGGTCTAATATGTGAGACTCCTTTTAGGAAGGTTTTGCATTGATGATGTGAAATCAAAGAAGAATTCCCAAAACCATTATGGAAGTTCGAAATAGCAGCTAAATGGACTCGTATAGTAGAAGCTGCAGCACCTTTTTCAAAGAAATTTAATAAATAATGTAGTACTATAGTAATTGGGCCTGAGTACGGATCTAGTTTTCTCTGCTTAGACCCGACTGAAAATCTCTTCCATTTGTCAAGGTAAAGTTTTCTAGTGGATGGCTTGTGGGAGGCCAGAATAATATCACATACCGGGGAGGAAAGGTTATCCTGCCTGGTGATCAGCGGAAGTGGAGAAACCAAGCTTTCAGCTTGAGACTGGTTAAGTTCGGGTGACTCAACCCATGGGGTTGAGAGATCAGGTCTGGAGTTGGGTCCAGAATCCATGGTTAGCATAGAAGGTCAGGCCGGAGAAAGGGGAACCATACTTGTTGAGGCCAATAAGGAGCTATGAGGATCACTTTGCATTTCAAACAGAGAGCTTTCTTCAAGAGTTGGGGGATGAGAGGAATGGGAGGGTAAGCATACAGAAGTCCCGTGGGCCAATTGTGGGTAACAGTGTCCGTCAGGGACTCCACATGTGGAGGAATTAGGGCAAAGTAGTTGCTGCATTTGTGGTTTGATGGGCAGGTGAATAGGTCGCAGCAATGCTGGCTCCAATGGTTGAAAATTTTTGTCGCTATGGACGGATTGAGGAACTATTCGTGAGACAGGAGAATACATCTGCTCAGTTTGTCTGCAATCACTTTGGAATCCCTGGTAATATGCGTTGCTATCAGAAAGTGGTTGGAAGCTATCACCCATTGCCAAATTCTCATGGCCTCTCAACATTGGGGATAGGACTTGGTTCCTCCTTGCTTGTTGATATACCAGACTACTGACATGTTGTCTGACTGGATGGCAATTGTCCCAGAAGGAAGAAAAGACTGGAATGCTTGCAACGCAAAAAGCACTGCCCTCAGTTCTAGAACAATGATATGCAGGTTGGCGTCTATCGTGGACCACATGCCTTGGACTGACATTCCCTGAAAATGCCCCCCCCCCCCCCACACACCCTATCAGGGAAGCATCCATGGTCACAGTGGCTGTGGGCTGAGGAGGATGGAAGGGATGGCTCCAAAGCTCTGTTTCTGGCCTCATCCACCAAAGTAGGTCCTGTTTGCAACGATTGGTTATCCGAATCTGAAAGGACAAAGGATGATGATTTGGGTACCACTAAGATAGCAGACGCCATTGAAGGAGTCTCATGTGAAATTTTGCAAGAGACACTATTGATATAGAAGCTGCCATTGAACCTAGGAGCTGGAGGACCTCCTGTGCTGAAACCTTGTTTTGACAGAGTATAATCCAGAGTTGAAGCCTCAGTCTTTGTAATCTGTGGTCTGGGAAAGAGACTACACAGGAGTGGGTGTTGAATATTGCTCTTATAAAGTCTATGGACTGGGTTGGTGTCAGGTTGGATTTCTAACAATTTATTGCAATTCCCAAAGGTTTTGCCAGGGAAAGAGTGTATTTCAGGGCCATTACCAGTAGATGCTTGGTGGGGGCAGAAACACCTGGAATCCTTGCAGTCTCAAGTGAGCTGTTACCACTGCCATGCATTTGGTGAACACTCTGGGGGCTATAGAGAGTCCGAAAGGCAAGGCACAAAATTGGTAGTGATTGGTTCCTAGCCAGAAGTGAATCAACCTCCTGGAGCATTTGTCCATTTTGATGTGGTAATACGCATACTGAAGGTCTATGGAGCACATCCAATCACCGTTATCCAAAAAAGGGGAGAATGGACTGAACCGTGATCATCTGGAATTTCATTTGGGTGACAAACTTGTTTAAAATGCTGAGATCCAAACTCGGTCTCCAGTCCCCTGTCTTTTTTGGCACCAAAAAGAACCTTGAGTAGAATCCAGATCTGCATTGGTCTGGTGGGACTGCTTGGACGACTGTTTTTTGACACAGCTTTTTTTATTTCTAGAGCTGCTTCTTCCCTTTGACTGGGTGGGATGTCAGGAATTTGTCTTGGTAACTTTGGGTAAGAGTCAAAGGGGATGTGATTGCCTCTGGTTATATCTTCTGCACCCAGTCGTCAATAGTTATAGATTGCCAGGCAGCGTGGTGCAGAGAGAAACATCCCCCAACTGCTTCCAGAGGAAAGCAATCGCCCTGCTCTTCAGGAGCACTGGTAGGACTGTTGATAGAAAGAATCTCTGGTTCCCTGGTTATGCGGGCCCCCCTCTGCCTCGATAGGGGCATCTTCCGGAAGAGTTACCCCCTCTGACTCTAGGGCTGAACTCACCACATGTGTCATGAAAAGGACCATGAGACTTCTTGTGTCACAACTTTCCACCCCTCTGAATCCTGGAGAAGGAATGCTGGGGGTGGGGGGTGGAAAAGTATACACCTACAGTAGACAGGGTCTTACTGTCTTTCTCACACCTGGCCAGAGTGTCCTTCATTTTTGGGCCAAACAGGGAAGATACTTCAACTGGAGCATTCAGGAAGGAAGACTTAAAAGGGCCCATGAAATCACAAAGGCGCATCCAGGTGTAGCATCTCATAACTATGCCTGAACCTGCAGCTCTTGCCACCCCTTCGGTTGCATGGGATATTAACCTCATGGACGAGTTTGAGATGGATTCCAGGGTTGCGAGCTGCAAAGCAACTTTGTCACTGACCTTGTCAGACACATGTCCTGATAGAGTTCCAGATAGTTCAGAGATTAAGTCACTTTGGAGCCTCATAAAATGTGCCAGATAGTTCAAGGACCATATGGCAAAGGTCTATGAAGCAAAAACTCACTTCCCCAATCTGTCCACTGCCCTGGACTCCCTGTTGGGTGGATGAACAATCTGGCTCTCTTCAGCGAGCTCCTTTTTCATGGCTGCTGCCACCACCATAGCATCTACTCATAAACCTTTAGACCAATGTGGGTTCTCCTTGGGGGGGGGGGGGGGGGATTGAATTTTATCTGGTCTCTGAGGGATCGGCTCAATGGAGTCAGGTTTCTTCCAGGCGTGCTGCACCATGAGCTGGACTAGCTCATCTGCAGGTGGGGTCACCCAAGAGGTAGATGGACGGGCATGAAAGGCCTGCAGGAAGACAGACTCCTCAGAGGAAGGGTTGTTGGGCTTCCAGTCACCCCTCTGTTTCAACATTTCAAGGATGACTCCAAAGGAGACATCTTCAGGGAGTAACCGACAGGACCCTTCCCTGTCATTGTAATCTATATCCTCTGTGAGAGACTCCTCCAGGGAGTCTGTGTGCTTCCTCTTGCACAACTTCTTTCATGGCACCTCTTCAGTGGGAACTTCTGAGGAGGACTCGGAAGAAGGGGTGACCTACATAGGACTTCCTGAGGTTATTGTGCCCGCTGTCCCAAATCAGTGGCTTGTGACAGCTGCAGTTCAGTGTGGAGTTCCGATGCCAGTAGTTTGCTTCCAGAAGCAAGTGCTCTCTCCATTGCCTGGAAAGCAGGTCCGCCTGAAGAGGGATGGGAGCCCGGAACCGAGAAGGACAACCTCGGAAATGTGGTCACACCCCGCTCTGCCGAACCCACTGCCAAGATTGAAGTCTCACGAAGAGTCGGTGCCGATAGAACTCCTGGCACCGTGGACAGAGCTATACACATGCTCGAGACCGTACTCGGCACCAAAACCCCACAGTCCAACTCTGAACCTGAGGAAGACCTGGCTCCGAAGGATCCGAAGACCAAAGAGTCAGTTCCGGGCAAAAAGTGAGATCTACTAGTGGCACCGAAGTAGAGGGGACCAGAAAGAGACATCAGAGTTGAACAACTTTGAAACCTGCATAGAGATCAAAGGCAAGGAGGAGAGTATCTTAGAGTCCATGCAGAAAGGCCGCACCACCAATGATACTAAGATTACCAAAAGGTAATTCAGAAAAGAGTCACCAGGAAGGGTAAAGTTAGCAATAGACAAAGATAGATAAAATTGTGGGAAACTTACAAGAAAGGTACAATCACACTCTATAAAGTATCAAAACAATGATCAACTTAGCTGAGAGCTGGCTTGAACGCGGCTTTACGGCTATGCGGTTAACAAGATCTGAGGTAACAGGGAGAAGGGTACTATGGGTAAAAACTTAGCTCAAGAGTTTTTGGCTGGTGTGAGCTTGGTATAACACCGGCTCAGTTCCGAGAACAGAACCGGCATTTCATTCAGTGATGAATGAATGAAGATTAATAACATCAGATTGAGTTTTTTAGGGACTGTGAGGTTTTAAGAAATATTTTATTAACCCTAATAATTTGATTTCTGAAATATGATGTGTTGTGTACTGCGGTTTTATTTAATAATGCCTTCTACCCATTACTGTGCTGCTTGTTATTGGAGAGATGCCTGTTCAGTTTGCTGGACTTCTTCAAGAAAGTTACCAGGGCCATGGATGAGGTTAAAACAGTCCACACCACTTATCTAGATCTGGCCAAAGTTTCAACACAATCCCCCACTCAGGGATCATAGATAAACTTACTGAGTTAAGCAAAAAACCCTACATCATCAAATGGATAGCAAAGTGGCTCATTAACAGGACAAGTTGTCCGGACAGACAAGTACACTTCCGATAAGAAAACTGTTACTAGCAGTGTCCCTCAGGGCTTAATGCTGAGACCCTCCTGTTTGGTATCTACTTCTCTAAAGTGAAGGCCAGTGCTGGGTGCCTCTGGCTCACCAAAGTTCGCCGAAAACGGTAAGCTGGGAGCAATCATTAAATCCCCAAATGATGCTGACATCCTACAAACAGGCCTAAAATTGACAAACTGGTGCCAAAACCATGGTCTCAGCTTAAGGTAGTGATGAAATCCTTCTGTGTGATTACTCAACTTATAAATAAAGGCATGGCATCAAAATTAAAGGAAGTTATAGTGCCATTGTACTTGGTCCTCATCAGGCCTATAATTGAGTACACTGCCCTATTCTGCAAGTAGCTAAGCAGGCCCTTACAAAAGTTGGATGGCCTGAGGTTTTATCTAAAAAATTACAAAGTGTAAGACACATCTCTTATGCAGACCGGCTAAAGGCCCTATCCCTTTACTCCATCTCATATTGTTTATTGAGAGATGACTTATGCCTGACGAGCAAGGCATTCTCTAATCCAGCCCTGACGAAAATGTTACATATTCACATGAAAGATTATACGAGGGTTAAGTGTCAATAGACCTGAACCTTATTTGTGACTCTAACAGAACTTGGTGGAGAGACAGATTCCTAGCCCAAAGGTTACCTCATCTGTGGAATAAACTTCCCATCTTCATAAAGCAAAGCCCATCCCTCACACTCTTCAAAAAGAATTTAGATAAATGGATGGGGAACCATAAATTCACTCACAGGGTACAGTCCATGTCCCTTACGGACAGAAGCAGTCTATAAAATGACTCAGGGCTCCAACACCCAAAGACCCACGACCCTGACACTACCTCATCCCATATCTGGGGAATTGAGATATAATATTGTCAAATCCTGGGTATTATTGGCTAGGCTTGTAAAGAATCTTGTGCTATTACCCTAGTAATCACCTATGAATCTATGAACCTATGATGAATGGTGCTTTTTCCTAGTCTTTTAAAAGTACCAAACAGCACGACTGAAAATTCACAAATACTGATGGAAAGTTTATTAGGTATAGATTCCAAGTTTAAGCTCTTCAAGAAGAAAATAAGTTTCTCAAACAAAAATAATGCAGTCATCTAGGTAGGGGAACATACAGAGCCCTTGCAGCCTGACTACAAACATGCATTTAGTAAACACCTGGGAGGTTTTGGTGAGACTAAAAGGAAAAGTTCAGAACTGGTAATGACAGTCTCCCAGGCAAAAGTGGAAAAATCTTCTGTATTGCCTTGCATTCTTGAGGTGGTAGTAGGCATCCTGAAGGTTTATCAAACACATCCAGTCCTCCTGCTATAGAAGCAGAAGTATGGAATGTACCGTAACTATCTGGAATTTCAACTTTTTATACAGAAATTTAGGCCAGTGTGGTCTAGAATGGGCCTGAGTTCCTTGTTTTTCTTTAGAACTAGAAAGAATCTTGAGTAGACTCCAGATCCTCTATCATCTTGTGGGACATCTGGGATGGCTATTTTATGAAGAAGTTGCAAAATTTCTCATGCTATAGCCCTTAAGATTTTATGTCAGACAATAGGGAGGTCAGGAGGCTTAGGGTAGGCATCAGAGTGGGAGATGGGAGAAGGTAAAGAAAAATTTTAAAACAACTTGATGTGAAGTGGTAAATATAGAAAAAAAGAACTTTTATACTCAAATTATGAAACAAATAAGGTATAAAATTTTCAATAGAAAGAAGAGCCCTCTGGTGCTAAAAGCAGCAAACAAAATCTAAGAGAAGAAAGGAACTGCAAAGCATGACAGGAGATGGGAGCACTCAAGCACTGGAAAAGTATCATTGTGAAAAGTTGTCTGGCTTGGATCTGCTGGGACGGTGGATAACCCAACCATTGAGACAGACTAAGATGACAGCATAGGATCATAAGTTTCTCAAAGAAAGATGCCCAAACTTGAAACTCAGCTTGATAAATTATAATCTGAGACTAGTGAGGATACCTGATGAGTTGGATAAGAAAAGGTCTTTGCATGTAACAGCGGCCCTTATACTGAACATTTTTCTCAGAACAATTCTGAAACATATTCTTCTGTTGCCTCAATCAGTGTAATTCACTGCACAGGCAACAAATACAACACAGATAAGTCCTTGTCCTGTCATACTGATTTTCAACTCTTTTAAAACTATGAAAACATTTCAGATTGTTTCAATGTGAATTTAGGGCTCTGGATCTCAGAAGAGATCTTTCCAAGCCTGACTTTGTGATGCTAGGCTCATAAATGCCCTATCTTCAAACTATCTGTTTATCTATCTACCAGATTTTTAAAATTACTGAAAGCTTTGGTTTGCTTTATATGTACTGCTACCCTATTCCATGTACTTTCCACCCTACTTTGGAATAATTATGACTCTCTAACTTTCCCACCCTTTCAAGACTCACTAATAAGTAGTTATTTTTGTGGTTCCACTATGGTCCTGAAATCTAACCATTAGGACAAGCTGGATGTCGTCAACATGCAAACATTTATACATCCAAATAAGATCCTCTAAATATATCACCCTCTTAATCTACTAATAGATTAGCAAGAGATCTGCATTTTTCAAAATTGTCTTGGTATTATGCACTACAAAACAATTCCAGAACAAACTATATTAATCTCAGGCTTCTTCTTCTTCTTTTGGCTTTATCCCGGTTAGGGGTCGCCACAGCGGATCACCAGTCCGCACATTGAATGGCAGTGGAGTTTTACGGTGTCGAGTTGCCAGCCCGGCGCCCAACCTTCCATAGAAGGCACACTCACACGCACACCTAAGGCCAATTTAGAGTGTCCAATCCACCTGCAGCATGTCTTTGGGATGTGGGAGGAAATCGGAGCACCCGGAGGAAACCCACGCTACCACAGGGAGGACATGCAGACTCCGCACAGAAGGCACCCCAGCCGAGGATCGAACCGGAGAACCTCTTGCTGTGAGGCGGCAATGCTAACCACTGCACCACCGTGGCCGCCCTATATTAATCTCAGGCTAAAAACATTAAATCATTTTTTTTTTCTTTATTTGTTTTCTCATTTGTTTCCAGCTACACTGGCAGTAATTCTTAAAGTCTTAAAGATCACTTTTAGTACCAAGGCTGAGGCTGATTTGGAGATAGCCTTAAGAATAATGGACTGAACATTGTTAAGGATGCAGTAATTTCTCTTAAAATGATGAAGAAATGGGTGAAAGCATAAGAAATAATATTTGATTAGATATGCAATTGGTGTGAAGAATTTACTCTTTATTATCGCAATGGTTATTAAAATATTAATGCAGTGCTGCTTAGTTAGAAGTTTTGCAAAAACTAGATTAAGAGGGATTTTGCTCGTGTAATAAATAATTTTCCAAAGACTGACTGATTATGACTTCTAGGGAACCACAAGGAAATTCCTAAGCCATTAACATATGTTGGCATCAAGGTCCATGGAACTGTAATTACATAATTTATCAAACTATTTGAGACCTGCATGGCGATTTTTGAAACCAATCCAAGATATTGTTTAATGGGACACATTGCTGTAAAGCCTTGCTTATTATTTGTTCTAAGTTTATCAGGAATTATGTTTTTAGAGGAAATGAGACACATGCCAGGGGGTTATACAAGAATGAACATCTTAGGACAGTGCATTAACAATTCTAGCTATTATTTGCATGAGTATGTTAAAATGCATTCACTAAATTGGATTAATAACTTATCTAAGTAAGCTAACTTGTTCCATAACTTGATTTAAAAAAATCAACATTTTGATGTCTACAGAAGGCCCATATTCTAGCTTCAGATTTTGATTACATAGATTAGAAAGAACAAAAAAATAGTCATGAAGAGTTTTTCCAAGATTTTGTCAAGAAAGAAACAGGCGATGGCAATTCTAATTATGAAATGTTAAGATAAATATAATAATTACAAGCCAGGTGATAAAGCCAAGAAATTGTTCATTCAATATTGCTGAAACAAAACTTTATTGATAGCATGTATTTTTACGCAATACATAGAATTTATAAACATCCAACATGCATTAGATATTGTGCCTGAATATATTTCACTGTTGGAGGACTACACCACAGTGCTCAAGACCAAATGAAGTCTAAAGGCCTGATACTTTACTTGTATCAGTATCCAATGCAAAATTGTCTACTTTTATTAAAGACAATAATTCTAGACTTTCAAAGATACTTTAATCCAGATAGTTGTAAGTATATACACAGTGAGTTATAAAACAACATATTTTGTATAGCAGATCTCTCAATGACTTCAAACATCCTGGTAGATTATATCTAAGAAGTAAGAATATTCATTAGAATTTGGTCTAGTCTCTCAATATCTGAATTAATTGTACAACATGACACAAAAAAATTTCCAGACGACTAAAATGCAATATTCTTAGGATAAAATATTTCTTCAAGAATTAGACAGGCCATTTTATAATTTGCTTCAATAATGCTTCTCAAAATAAAACTTCTCAAACAAAAAAAAAAAAAAAACTTAAACTTGTATATTATTCATGATGAACAAATATATTGAATTAGCTCAGACAACCAAAAATAAAATAAAATAACTAACTAAATAAATAAATCTTTAGTTAAAGGAACAAACAGAGGTTCAGGAATTGTTGCTGCTTTTTGCCTAAAATAAATACATTCATACATAGAGAAAGGTTAAAACAAATATTATTCAGCAAATTCATCAGGATTTGAGAGAGAATGCATTATAATATGAAATATGTGCAGTAAATGCAGAAGTTACAGGATCAGAAAAATAAAAAAAAAAAGTATCCCATTAAAAAATCATTAAAATAAATATCGAGGCACTCAGTAAGTGGAGGCCAGTAGTGGTACACTAAACTGACTCCTGATACCCTAAGATACAAGGTTTGTAGGAACACTGCATCCCTTTCAACGAGTCTAAAGTTATTAGAAAACCACTAATAACAAACAAACCTTGTATTTCGTAAAGTCTCTTACTCCGTTATTCATGATTTTTGCAGCTTATCAGACTTGAAAACATACGGTTTTTGCAGCTTCTCAAACTTAAAAAATAAAAATACAACTTGTAAACTCTTCTTCTTTCGGCTGCTCCCGTCAGGGGTCGCCACAGCAGATCAACTGTTTCCATTTCTTCCTGTCCTCTTCATCTTGCTCTGTCACACCAACCACCTGCATGTCCTCTCTTCACCACATCCATAAACCTTATCTTAGGCCTTCCTCTTTTCCTGTTACCTGGCAGCTTCATCCTTAGCATCTTTTTCCCAATATACTCTGCATCCGTCCTCAGCACATGTCCAAGCCAACGTAATCTTGCCTCTCTGGCATTGTCTCCAAACCTTCCAACCTGGGCTGACCCTCTAATATACTTATTCCTAATCCTGTCCATCCTCGTCACACCCAGTGCAAATCTTAACATCTTCAACTCTGCCATGTCAAGCTCTGACTCCTGCTTTTTTGTCTATGCCACTGTCTCCAACCCATATAACATAGCTGGTCTCACTACCCTCTTGTAGACCTTCCCTTTAACTCTTACTGGTACTCATCTATCACAAATCACTCCTGATACTCTTCTCCACCCACTCCATCCTGCCTGTACTCTCTTCTTCACCTCTCTTCCACACTCACCATTACTCTGAATTGTTTATCCCAAATATTTAAACTCATCCACTTTACCACCTCTACTCCCTGCATCCTCACCATTCCTCTATTCTCCCTCTCATTCACACACATATATTGTCTTAGTCCTGCTGACCTTCATTCCTCTTCTCTCTAGAGCATATCTCCACCTCTCCAGGGTCTCCTCCACCTGTTCCCTACCCTCACTACAGATCACAATGTCATCTGCAAACATCATAGTCCACGGGAACTCCTGTCTGATCTTGTCTGTCAACCTGTCCATCACCATTACAAATAAGAAAGGGCTCACAGCTAAACATTGATGTAATCCCACCTCCACCTTAAACGCATCCATCACTCCCACTGCAGACCTCACTGCTGTCACACTACCCTCGTACATCTCATGTACCACTCTTACATAGTTCTCTGACACTCCCAACTTCCTCATACAATACCACTACTACTGGACTTTAATTTTAAAATGGAACAAAGTTATTTTATCTGGATCTCATTTTGCTATCTTTTGCTAAAATGTTATGTCTTAGCATCTTCTAAGTTGCTGGGTATAAATAGCTTGAATGAAAAAATCATCAATCAAATAAAGAAAAGAAAAAAGTGCTTCTATGATATCTCTCCTGGTTAAAAAAATATTCTGTTCATTCACTGAATGCCCACACAGGATGATTATACTTTACCAAAAGAAAGCTCCACTTCACAAAGCCATTGAGGCATTCAACAAATTTTGGCCAGACAAAAAAGATGGAGGAGCCATGTGATGCATAAGTAAAGAAGTCTGAGGAAAGACACACTGAAATACAAAAGCCACTACCAGATGAGTCCAATGCAGTCAGGATGTTGCAGTATGATGCCAGTGTTGCGACAAAAAACAGTCATGTAAGTAAACTTACCATAAGAGTAGATGTTCAAATGATTCCTTCTGCAGTAGCTTAAGCTTATAAGGGTTAAATCCTTTCAGGATATAAGAAGCATACTATTCAGCTCTGAAGGGCTTGTTGCTCAAGCCTGTATTTTTAGTCAATTCATCTCGAGCTGACTAATGGTTTGGGTGAGTAGATGGTGCCCTGAAGCTTTGCAAGCTGGGAGGATATTATATCCTTGTGAATTATACAGCAGTGATCAATGTGAAGAAACTGGTTAGTATCTGTCAACTGAAAATGCAAAATGCTTGGGTGTTGATTATTATCACCATCATCAACCCACCCACTTTTCCCATTTTCTACATGGGGGCGAGATGTCATGTCAACTGTCGCCATTTCTCTCTATTCAATCCTATTCTTCTGCCTTGTTCAACACTCATGCCTATATTGTCGCAGGTCATCTCTCACACAATCCATACACCTCTTTGCTGGATGCCCTCATTTCCTCTCGCCTTCTTCCTGTCTGTCCCAAATCTTCACCAGAATTTCTCCTGCTTTTTTGCATATGTGCCTGAAAGTACAGTTGTGTACACTTACCATAAATGCAGATGTTCGAGTGTATTCACTGTTGCAGTCATCACATTTGGGTAATCTGCTTGCAGTAACCCTCAGTCGGCCTGATTATCAAAGTTTTGGGTCCTGCGTTGGTTGCTGTCTCATCTTCCATGACGTCAGGTAGTCAGAGGTATAAAGCATGCAGTTGATGCCATTACATCAGTTTTTCTTGCCCCAGATATCAGGTGCCCCCCTAATGGGACGCAATTAAATATATATACAAGATTACACCTCCAACAAAAAAGCAAATACACCAAAAAGCTTTAAGCATAGTAAAAAGGAATAGACGTATAGCCAAAATAAGTCAGGGGGCTGGAGGGAGGGTAACCAGGACTGCAAAAGTGAATATACTTGAACATCTACATTTATGGTAAGTGCACACAACTGTAATATGTTCTTCGTGTTTCACTACTGCAGTCATCACATTTGGGTAGATTCCCAAAGCTAAGGATGGGAGGAGGAAATTAGATAGCATTAGGACCGGCTATAAGGCCCTGCAAGACTGCAGTGGCAAAGCCAGCTCTGGATTTAGAGAAAATTGGCAAATGGTAATGCTTGGTGAAAGCATGTACAGAACTCCAGGTAGTAGCTTCTAGGATGTCTCTGGTAGGGACACCTCTGGGAAAGGCTGTAGAGGTAGATGCAGCCCTGGTTGAATGTGGTCTTATCCCCTGTGGGATAGGTTTTCCATGGTGCTTAAAGCACAAATAAATGCAATGGCCTATCCCATTTAGAAACGGTTTGCTTTGAAATGGCCTTCCCCTCTGCCCCTGCAGCAAATGCCACCAGCAGCTGTTCAGATTTCCTGAGAGGTTTAGTCCTGTCCAAGTAAAATCTAAGTTGTCTCTGCACATCTAAGGAGTGCAGTATATGTTTCCCTTTGTTCTGTGGATTAGAAAATAAGGTTGGCAAATGAATGGACTGATTAAGCACCACACTGGATACTACCTTGGGCATGAAGAAGGGATTGGTCCTGAGGGACACCCTGTCCGCATGAAAGATGATGAAAGGCTCTACTGCCATAAGGACAAACCAAAAAGGGACCAGCACACTTAGTAGCAGATTAAAATCCAAATATTTAATTTTTCAAAAGGTAGCTAACAAGTAACCGTTCTTGGAATCAAGGTTAATTTGGCTGGTTATAATATTTACAAACAAAGAATTTATTAGAAACTAAATAATTGGCATTTACATATAGCCAAGCGTAAATTGTTAGGATCTTAGTTGTATGTTCATTAACTAGAATATATTTAATATTTCTGTATATGTTCCAAATTGTCATTGCAGTATTATCCATTAAACAAGTTTAGGAGGATACCACTTTAAATGAAGGGTATAAATATAGTACCAGGATGTTAGGGTGTTTTGCTTAGTAATTGTTTGGTGTAATGTAAAATTCACATTGAAAAAGGCTATACTAGCCGAAACCGGTCTGTGTAATTGCAAGAAAGGTTACTTGTTAGCTACCTTTTGAAAAATTAAATATTTGGATTTTAATCTGCTACTAAGTGTGCTGGTCCCTTTTTGGTTTGTGCTTTGTTGGTTTGGACCGAGCACCACAGTCCACCGTGCGTGCCTTGCTTTCTCTACTGCCATAAGGGCCTGCAATTCAGACACCTTTCTTGCTGAAGTGATGGCTAAAAGGAAGGCTGTTTTTCCAGAAAGGAATTTCAACTCTGCACTTGCAGCTGGCTCAAAAGGAGGTAGAGTGAGTTTTTCCACTACAAAGTTAAGGTCCCTGGCTGGAGTTGGGGCTCTCCTGGGTGGTCTTAAATTTTTGGCCCCTCTGAGGAACTGCTTGAGCAGTGGATGAGAGAAGAGGGGTGGTTCTGTGTTGTAATGAGTTGAAATGGCTGAGGCATTAATTTTGATGGAGGAAAAAGAAAGACCCTTGTGAAGCATCTAAGTGTTGAAGAATCTGAGGTAAATTGGGTGCTGCTGTGCCCATCCCCTGAGTTTGGTTCCAGGAACAGAATCTTTTCCATTTTTCAGCATACGATTTTCTAGTACTAGGCCTTCTTGCCTCCAGAATGACATCCAATACTTGTTTACTGAGTGATGGTAATGGAGAGATCAGGAAATTAGCCAGGCTGCCAGGTTCAGGGTTTGAAGATGAGGGTGCAGAATCTGCCCCCCGCTGAAACAGCAGGGTAGGGGTCTGAGGCAGGTGCCATGGTGCCAGCAGTGACACACTGCACAAGAGGGGGTACCAGTGTTGGTGTGGCCAGTCTGGTGCGATCAGTATCATCCTTGGTTTGTCCTGTTTGATCTTTAGTAGTACCTTGGAGAGGAGAGGCAGAGGAGGAAAGGCATAAACTGATAGATTTTTCCAGGTGAAGGTCAAGGCATCCACTTTCCAAGCTTGTTTGTGGGGAGTCCTTGTGCAGAATTTGTCCAATTGGCAGTTCTGGGGGGAGGCAAACAGGTCTATCTCTGGGCTCCCCCATTTGTTTATCAACATGTTGAATGTCTTTGGTTCCAGTTTCCACTTGTGTGGGTCCATAAGATTTCTGCTTAGTTCGTCTGCCAGTGTATTTAGCTTTCCTGGCAGGAATTGAGCCTGTAGGTGCACTTGCTAGCTCAAGGCTGTGTTCCACAGAGCCATGGCTAGTCTGCAGAGAGGGTATGAGTGGGTTCCCCCCTGCTTGTTTATGTACCACATAACAGTGATGTTGTCCGTCTTTACCATTAATTGTCCTGGAAGAATGTGGTCCTTGAAGGATGTCAGAGCATTCTGTACAGCTAACATTTTTTTTTTTATTGATATGCAGGTGCATTTGACTTGGGTTCCATTTGCCCTGAATGCACTTCCCTGCCAATTGAGCCCCCCATGCATAGTCTGATGCGTCTGTTGTTAGGGTTTGGGCGGCATGGGGTAGAGTGAATGGCAGTCCCTTGTTTTGGTGGCAGGCCTTGACCCACCAAAGGAACTCTAACTGTAGGCAAGGTATGATAGGAATCATTGCTTCTAGATACTGAGAATGTTGACACCATAGGCTTTTTAGATACCATTATAGTTTCCTCATATGCAGTCTTCATTATGGAATTAGGAAAATGCAGGAGGCCATGAACCCCAAGGCTTGCAGTATTTGTCTTGCAGATAGCGGGGTCTTTGCGGCCATTAGTTTGAAGTAAGCTGTCAAAGGAACTTGTTTCTCTGGCGTGAGGGAAGGAAGTTGTGTTCAAGCTTGCTCCCAGGAATACAATTTGTTGGCAGGGTACAAGATGTGATTTATTTTCGTTTATGGTTTACCCCAGAGAAGTTAGCGTGTTTTGTACAAATGCCAGATGATTTAAAAGTATGTTCTGGCTTTCTGGCTGAATTAGACAATCGTCCAGCTATGGGTATATTTGAATATTTCTTTGCCTGCAAAATGCAATGACTGGAGCTAGGCACTTTGTGAATACCCTGGGCACAGTAGATAAGCCAAAGGGCAGTGCAGAGAACTGACAGTGCATGAAGCCTGCTTTGAAGCGTAGGTATCTTCTGCAAGATTCCCTGACTGGGATGTGCAGGTAGGCTTCCTTTAAATCCAGTGTTACCAACTAGGCATCCTTGCCTAGCATAGGAAGCAACTGGTGAAGAGTTAGCATCTTGAATTTTGGGATTACCAAAAAAGTGTTTAGGATAGAGAGATCCAGGATAGGATGCGAGGAGTTGCCTTTTCTGGGCACCAGGAAGAGTCTTGAGTAGAGACCTTGTCCCTTTTCCTCTTCTGGGACAGTCTGAATAGCCCTTATACTTAAGAGAGAGAGAACTTGCTTTTGAGCCTCTGCCCACTGATTTCGGGGTAGATCTGGCCAACCGTATGGGGTTGGTAAAGTGTAGAAGTGGAATCTGTATCCTTGGGAAACTATATTTAAAACCCACTTGTCCCGGGTAATGAGTTCCCAGTTTTTTTGCCTGCAAAGCATTTCCCCCTAAAGGAGCAGTCAGTTGAGAAGAGCTTGTAAGTTTTAAAGTTAAGTCATTGAGACAGTTTATCATAGGGGGGAGCCTTCCTACTCCCTGCTTTGAAAGTGTGAGCCCCCCACTGCTTAGTCCTGTGCGTACCTTGGGACTGAAGCCTGGGTGTGCTGCTGGTTCTGGGTTTATACTGAGAAGGCCTGGAAGAGGCAGGAAAGGTCAAATTCTTAGAGGGTCAATGCCTACTAAATCTTGGAGGCTGTACTTGCAGGAAATCTTTAACAATTTGCATATATTTAGCTTTTTCCTCAATCTTTTTAAATACTTCTTCTGCTTTGTTGCCAAACAGACGGTCCTGTTTTAAGGGAGCATCCAGCAATTTAGCTTTAACATGATCTGGCAAAGATTGCTCCTTAAGCCAAGCATGCCTTCTAAGTACAGACCCAGTGACAGCAGCCCTGCAAGATGCCTCTAGTGAATCAAAACCACATTGCAAAGTATGTTTTCCAACTTGTTCAGCAGAATGCATTAAATCCTGTAAATCCTTATTTTCAGCACAGTCAGGAATCAGCATCATTTTCTGTTTAAGCAATCCAGTGATATGCTGCTGATACTTTAACATATGAAACTGGCAGTTTAAGACCCTAACGGCCAAGGTTGCAGAAGTGCATACCTTCTTACCCCATCTATCCAGCACCATGGAATCTCTATCAAAGGGGGTAGGATTTTTGGCAATAGTAGCCTTAATGCCCTTGGGTCCCTGTGAAATGGTCCCAGGATCCACAGTAGGATTTTTAAAGAGGAACTTATGAGAGTCAGGAACCCTGTAATATCTATCTGGTTTTCTGGAAGCAGGAGGTAAGGAGTCAGAGGCCAAGCTAAATTCCAAAAAGACATCATCAACAATGTCCAATACAGGGGGAATAGCTAAAAGCCTGTGTTGGGGCAGGAGTAAGAAATCTCTAAGCCTCTTTTTAGAATCAGAATAATCCTGGCTTTCCCAGCGAAAATGCAAGTTTTCACCAAAAGAGAAATCCTCTGGAGGGGAAGCAGGGGGAATTGAGTCCTCTGCATCAGAATCCTCATAGGTAGATAAGTGTAAATCCTGGTCATCAGAGGAAACAGAAATTTCAGAATCCTGATCAGAAGAATCATAAGCAAATTCAGTCCTATGTCTCTTAGAGAGGGAAGGTTGGCTTCCCCTAATTAAAGTAATTAGGTCTTCAGCCATTCTTATCATCTGTTTTTTATGCATAGAGGCCTGACCATGCGGTCTGGGCGTCGGTTTTCTAGGTATGGATCGAATTTCTGGCCTTGAAGAAGAAGATAGCATCGGTTTAATATGCAAGTCAGTAGGCCTGAATACACCCTCAGAAGCCGGTACCCGCACAGTGGTTTTGGACCCATACAAGGTAGAGACATCAGCAGCTTCCACAGTTGAAGCATCTCACGGCATACTGGACTCCGGATGGGTCTCAGTAGAGGCCTGCGAATCTGAAGTAGCGGGTATCAGGGGCTGCGAAAGCACCTCACTGAGTACCAGTGAACTGGTGACTGGCTTAGGAGAAGCATCGTCGACAGCTTTGGACCTAGGCGGCCTGTCTCTGTCTTTATCTTTGCGTTTTTTCAGAATGCCAGTAGTTGGATGGCGTACCGCAGCCATATCTGGGTAATTGAACAGAGTACCAAAATATTTAGAAGTGCAAATATACTGACGACGAACAGTTCTTTGTTTAAACAAGGCACTAAACTGACAGCGAGGTACGTCGTGGTCAGGGCCTAGGCAAGGAATACAGTACTAATTAAAATCTTTATGAGGTATTTGCTTTCCACAAGAAATACAATTACTGACTTTTACTCACATCGGTTTAGAGCAAGAAAAAGTTTCCCCAACGGGGTACTTTGCTTTAGTTTAAGACTTTGGTTCTGAAACTCGAAAACGAAAATTTCAGGAGTCGGCCAACAGGCACTTGCGAACTGCTTCTGCTTCGGGCACCGCACGGCAAGAAAGACTGATGTAATGGCGTCAGCTACATGCTTTATACCCCTGACGTCATGGAAGATCAGACAGCAACCGACGCAGGACCCAAGACTTTGATAATCAGGCCGACTGAGGGCTACTGCAAGCAGATAACCCAAATGTGATGACTGCAACAGTGAAACACAAAGAACATCCACCATAATCTGTTCTCTTTGACTTTTTCTGCAATTGGAGCCACTTTGGCTTCTGCTTTTATTTCCTCATTTCTTCATCTGTCCCACAGTGTGCATCCCACTACCCATCACAGGCACTTCATTTCCATCATCTCTAGTTGCCACTGCTGCTCGGCCTTTACTTTCCAGGTTTCTGTACCATACAGTAGAACTAGTAGCATCACTCTTTTGTACACCTTACTTTTTAGCTTCTTTGCATTATTCTGTCATATACTACACCTGACAGTCTGTGCCAGCAGGCTGCAGCCCCTCTGATTTTAGCTTTGACCTCTTCATTCAGACTTCCCTTCTCCTTAATCACTCCTCCCAGATACTTGAAGCTGTTAACCTGTTCCACTGTCTTCACTTCTGTTTCAATTATCAGCTTCTTATTTCCCCCATTTGCTGCCATTACAATTCTTATCTGTACTCAGTTTGATCCCATATGCCTTCACTTTTGCATTCCATTCCCCAATACTTTGCTGAAGTTCTTGCTCAGAGCCTGTCTGTAGTCTCACATCATCTATATGCAGCAACTTTGTTGATCTGTCACCTCTGACCTGCTTGCAAATGTAGTTCATCACCAATATGAACAGCAGTGGGCTCACAGCTGAGCCTGATGCACACACTCTCACACTGGGAACCCTTTTGTGAGACAGAACACTGTTCTTACCCGAGTCATTGAGTCCTTGTACATAGCTTGCACTAATTCTACCAATGTTTCTGGGACTTTGAACCATGTTAGGACTGCCCAAATCAGATTTCTTGGGACCATGTCATATGCTTTCTCCATGTCTAGGAATGCTCAATTGGACCCTTCCCTCATCTCTAGCTTCTTCTCAACTACCTGTTTCACTGCAAACATTAGGTCAGTTGTGCCTCTTGCAAATTTTCATGCAGTGCGACAGGTGTTTGATATCTCTGTACTGCCCAAAGTTATGAATGTCCCCTTTGTTATTGAACACTGGCACTGGTATGCTTATTCTTCAGTCATCTGGGATATGCCTTTCTGTCCGCACTGTTATGAGTACCATCAACAGTCATTTCTCTCCTATCTCACTCATCATCTTTAACATATCTGCTGTGACCTCTCTGAACCTGCTGCTTTCTCTGACTTTATTTTCCTTAGTGCTATTCTTACTTCTTCTATGGTGGGCTCTTCCTCTTCTTGCACTGTATGCTGTGTTTGGTGCAGTAAAGCTTCTGTGGCGTTTTTTTTCAGAAACTGCCAGAAATACTCCTTCCACCTGCCTTTGATGTCCTGTGGAGTTGTGTGCAGGTTGTTGATGGCATCCTTAATGAAGGGTGTCTGTCTATCTTCTTTATCTTTCTGTCTTTGCCTTGCAACCTGATATGGTTTCTTTGTGCCATTTACTAAGTCACTTTCCAGAGGTTGGTAGAGTGCCTCTGATGTCTTATTCTTTACTACTGCAACTCCTTTCTTTGCCTCTTTGTTAGCCAACCAGTATTCTTTCCTAACCAGGTCTGTCTTTTCTATCTCCCACTTTTTCTTGTACTACTCCTTTCTTTTGATGACTTGCTGGACTTCTGCTTTCCACCACCAATTTTCCTTATGTATCTTATTTCCATACCTGGCTCAGCTGCACATCTGTTCTCACACATTCTGTTTTGAGGTGTTTCTATTCTTCCTCAACTTTATCTATTTCCTGTTCTTCTTCTTGAGGTCCTAGAGCCCCGAGTAATTCCTTGAACTGTTATGCTTTCTCTCCAGTCAACTTCCAGGTCTTCAGCCTGGTCTCTGTTGACCTTAGAATCTTCTGCATACCCTGAATGGGTGCTAGTTGTGCTTTCTCTCCACTCAATTTCCAGGTATTCAGCCTGGTCTCTGTTGAGCTTAGAGCCTTCTCTAACCACTGCTTGCAGCTGATTGTGGCAACTTGTGATTTAAGCTGTGGGCCAGCTGTTTCACTGGGGATGACTTTACAATCACTAATTCTACCCCACTGCCCTTTCTTTACTTAGAGGACGTCTACCTGAGTTCATACCTCTCAACTTCTCAGCACAAGAAATCTGGACAAAGCCAGAAATAATGGGGGGAAAGACCCAAAATAGGGACAGAGTTTTTAAAAATTGCTCCTATAAACTTAGAAAGTTGCTAGATTAACATATTTTGCATTGTGTATTTTCTGAAGGATATGAAGTCTGAAACCCAAATGTCTGTCATTATTTAATATTCTTTAGTGACTTCAAATCTCAATAAATTTACTAGAAAACCACACATTTTATGAAGAAAACACCAAAAATATAAGACAAAAATCTAGACAGTTGAGAGGTATGTGGCTGAGATGCATGCTAGCCATTCTTGTATGTGAGCTTGTGTCTCTGTCTCTTTCTGAGCCATGTGTTGGCTACTATCAAGCCATTTGCCAGACAAAAGTCTAGAATGGCCTCTCCTTTCTTTATTCCTGATGTCCCATGCATTCAGACCTAGGCAGTCCTCATATCATGTTCTGTCCGTCCTGATATGTGCATTCAGGTCATCCATTATCAACACCAATTCCTACCATCCTGCTTTATCTAGTAAGTCCTGCAACTGCTGTCTGAATGCACTCTTTTCCTCACAATAACAACCCTGCTGTGTTGCACAAGCTGAGATTATGAATACTGCTCTATCATTACCCTGGAGTCTAATTGCCATGAGGCTATCACTAATTCTGAAAACATCCCTTACTGCCTTCTGAAGCTTCACCCTCACCACATCATTTCTAGCCTGTCCTCCTCCTGAGTCGTAGACTCTAGATCTCAAGCCAAGTGGCTTTGCTGCACTGCCATTCCATCTTGTCTCCTGGATACATAGGATGCCCAGCCTCGTCCTAACCATTATGCCATCCACTTCTCAAGCTCCTTCCTGTCACAGAAGAAGTGAGCTATGAGTGTAGCAATTCTTAGTTCATGTTTGGCAGGATGAGCAGGTTGATTGGTTTTATGTCCAGCTTTAGCTCAACAGACCTATCCCAAAGTAAAACAAGCTGGGCAACTGAACACTGAATAGCCAGTAGAATATTGACCAAGGACTGCTGGGTTTTATGAGGGGCACACACTGGCCAATAGGGGCACATATAGCCCTCCCACCATTAGCATGCATCCCTGGCATAGGTTGGAGTAGTCCGAGTCCTCAACACTCTTATCACTGGCAAATATCCATGTCCATATGTTGACACCACCAAGCACGACGGGTAGACCCTTTGTGTATAGTCCACAAGCTTTATTAACAATCCAATTCTGCAAGTTTAAGATAAAAAGTAGTAAAAAGTTAAACGCTACAAAGCGTTTTTCGTCCAGATAAATATCCGAACTTCTTCAGACAAAACACTAGCACTAGGATCAGTTAATGTTTAAATACAAGCAGATAGATACAAACAGAGAAGGTGACTTTACAATTTACAATTACACCGAGTGCTGTATTGACGTGACTTTGGTGGAATTATTTGCAAAGGGACTCACCTTTGTACCATCTAGAAAATGTGATATTGCGGAATTGTTGATTGATTTTAAATTGTTTATCCGCAAATTAAATTTAAGCATTTTGTTTGGCAATACTACTTATAATGAAAATGAACTAAGAGTGGCAAGTACATTTAACCCACCTCAGAATGCTATTCTAAATATATATGAACAACTGTGTGAAAATGAATTTAGATATGTAATCAATTGCATGAGAGGGAAATATAAACATAATATTTCAGAAGACGAAACAGAATTATTAACACTC
This sequence comes from Protopterus annectens, assembly GCF_019279795.1. NCBI lineage: Eukaryota > Metazoa > Chordata > Ceratodontiformes > Protopteridae > Protopterus > Protopterus annectens. The sequence continues at coordinate 1,083,182,723 of NC_056745.1, forward strand.
CTTAGGAGCCTTCCACTCAGATTCATGAAGCCAGACAAGGGTGGGGGACTTGTAGTGATGTATAATGAAGACTATTCCAATATTATGCTAACATTATTAGAAAAAAATACTTATGAATTATCAAACAAGAATCAATTAAACAAGGCCTTTAACAATATTAAGATGTTTATTAGTGACTTGTACACAGATGGATTAATAGATATAAGTCAAAATCATTATTTAACAATATTAGCACCAAGAATCCCAAAAATTTTCGGGATTCCTAAACTTCATAAAGACCTACTGAACCCACCCTTTAGAGCATTAGTGGATGCAAGACAGTCAATGACTTATGCATGTGCTAAATTAGTGGACTCAATACTAAAGAATTATGTAAACAAAGAAAAACAAATTCTTAAGGATTCATGGTCCTTTTTGGAAGAGATGCAATCTATAGTATTTGATGGTTCACTAAATTTTCTAACCGTTGATGTTAGTGACTTATATTCTTGCATCCCACATGACTTAGGTATAGAGTGGGTAGTTGACTTTATTAGGTCAAAAGGGGCAACCATTAATGAGTGTAATTTAATAGAACAATTATTAGACATTATTCTAAAATATAATTTTGTTTCTTTTGAAAACAAGTTGTACATACAAAAAATAGGAGTAGCAATGGGTTCACCAGTAGGCTCAAGTTTTGCAAACTTAGTAATGGCCTACTGGGAAACAAATTATATTTTTAATAGCCAATGGAACAACACAATGTTTACTTATAAGAGATTTTTGGATGATATATTCATTATTTTAAGACGTCAGAAAGAGCAAGCAGACCAATTAGTTGATTATTTTAACACAACAACTTCATTTTTTAAATTTACGAAGAATTATCAAGAAACAACTATTAACTTCTTGGATATTGAATTAAGCAAGAATGAAGAGGGTTATGTGGCAAAGATTTATAGAAAAAGTACATATTCTAACACCTTTCTCCATTTTACAAGCGCACACCCTCACCACCAGAAGAAATCAGTGGTCAAAGGCCAACTGGTCCGGGCGGCGAGGATGATTAGACGTGATGAGGAATTTGAAAAAGAACGTGAACTTTTATACCAGATGTTTCACAGTAGAGGTTACCCTGCCTCATTCTTGGATGAAATATTACAAGAAGTAACTAGTAAAAGAAGAGATGGTATATATAATGCAATTTTAAATAATAGACAAGGAAACCTAACAGTTACAGTAAATGACACAGTAAGTTGCAACATTGAGTTAAATTCTCAACATCTTGTTAATGTAGAGCAGGGCACAGACAATCGTGAAAATATTCAAAGGAACTTTACTATTGCATTTATCTTTACATATTGCCCAGAAGCTTTAGATATATGCAGGATAGTGAGAAAATACTGGTATTGTTTATCACTTGACAAAGATCTTGCAAAAATTTTAAACTTTGGCCCTATTGTGACCTACAGACGAGGAGTAAATATGAAAAAACTGTTGGAAACAAAACCTAATGTGATGAAAAACAACAGGGGCTCACATAAATGGGGGGCATGTAGGTATTGTACATACATTGAAACATCTGAAATGTTTACTATCAGGAAAGAAAAGTTCTTTGTCAGAGACACTTTCAATTGTAACTCAAAGGCAATAGTATATTTAGCCCAGTGCACACACTGCACATCGTTTTATATAGGAAAAACAGATAGGCGCTTACGGGATAGGATTTATGAGCATATTTATGCAATTGAAAGGAACAAAAATGAAAACGCCCTAGCGAGGCACTGTACACAAAATATAGGTCATAGCTTCAAGTTTAAGGTAATTAATCAAATTAAAAATAATATACATAAACTCAATTTTTTGAATGATAACTATCTGAAATTGGAATTAGAAAGGAATGAACTATGCTGGCAGTTATGATTGGGAGCATGCAGAGAACCAGGACTTAATGAATTTTGCTCACTTGCATACGTATTAAAAATGAAAAGCTTATTAAGATAGACATATAAGCTTTTTATTATTGGTCTCAGTTGTAACATCAAATACTTTGTATCAGTTAGGTTACATATTAATATACATTATATTTTAATTTAATCAATTTTATGTGAAAATCCATATTTAATTATTTATTATTATATATTTACTTAATTATTAATAAAATAGGATTGATTAAAATTTAACAATATTTAGGTATGATGTAAATAGTTATTATTATTATTATTATCGATTGTTTTAAAGAGAGATTATCTTAATAATCAATATTTAGTATATATTACATGTCCACCTGTTTGGTTGTGTGCTTTGTCGGTTGTATGTTAACAACTTTGAAGAAATATATAACTTGTTCTATATTTATAGCCATTTTTTTATATAACATGTTTTTAATACAGACACGTCTAGGGGAGATAGTGTAACTGTATTCTAAGTACAGATGATTCCCTTACAAACAGGATTTTAACACTTGTAGGCATAGCCGTCGTACATAAGTTATTTATTTATATATTATGTTTTTAAATAAATTAACCATGTTGCATTAAACATGCATATGCAGGGAATATCTAAGGTATATGTAAGGGCTACATAATGAATCATTTAGAGTGAACAAGCAATATAACAACAAGCTTTAGGAAGACTGTTTGTCTAATAATTAAAATTTGTAGCAATTATCAACATTGTAGTGAAAACCAGTGATATTTAGACCCCGCTGCCTTTAAACAAATGTAATTAGATCTTTGCGTAATAAACGCTAAACACCTGTGCTATCTGCTTGTATTTAAACATTTAAACATTAACTGATCCTAGTGCTAGTGTTTTGTCTGAAGAAGTTCGGATATTTATCTGGACGAAAAACGCTTTGTAGCGTTTAACTTTTTACTACTTTTTATCTTAAACTTGCAGAATTGGATTGTTAATAAAGCTTGTGGACTATACACAAAGGGTCTACCTCTCATGCTTGGTGGTGTCAACGTTTGTTTGTTGTTTGGAGTTTGGCGCAGCCCTACAGTGTTTCCATCCATGTCCATATGGCAACATTAGTCAACACAACTGGAGCAACTAGAGCCATCTTTTACACTGTTCAGTGGCTAGTCTGCCATAGTGTTCTCCTATCGTGAGAGTACTGCACACCACAGTAGAAGCCCAAAGTGGTTGGTCTATACAACTCTTCACCCTAGAGGGCAACATGTAGAGTCTGTGCTGCGGCCCACAGCTCTATTCTTAGGTAAGTTTGAGATGGAAACCCTCAGCATGTTTTTTGCAGGTGTGAGGAATCTCACAGAGACACAGGGAGAAGATGCAAACTTCAAATAGGCATTGGCTGGAGGTCAGCATGGAACCTTGCAACTTGTGCATGGAAGGCAAAGACCTTAACCATTATGCCAACTCTTTCCAAAAAGTCATAGATGAACCAATGCCCTAGCAGAGTAGGTCCTGACCTTGCCTGGAGCTGTTTTGCTATGGTGAGTATAATGAAAAGTAACAGCCTCAGACAACCATTTGGAAATAATCAGTTTTGACACAGAATACTCCTCCTTTCTACATTCATAAGAAATGAACAGTTGATCTGAAGATCTGAAAGATTCAAGCTGGTACCCAAGTTTTCTGTGGACATCCAAGGCATGTAAGTATCCTTTCTCCCTCATTTTTGGTTCAAAAAAGAAAACAGGGAGATAGATAGTTTGGCTTAAAGTAAACTCTGAAACAGCTTTAGGCTCTAAAGAAGGATTCGTTCTCAAAGAAACCTGTGGAAAATGAGATAGGGTTGACTCACCATAGGAGCTTGCAACTCAGATACCCTGATACCCTTCCTATACAGGTCAGAGCAATCAGTAAAACTGTTTTACATGTTACCAACCTCAAGTCTGGCAGGTTAGTTGGTTTAAATGGAGCAAATGTTAGCTTCTCTAACACAAAATTAAGATTCCAAGAAGGGGCCACCAAGTTTCTTGGAGGTCTCTTATGCAAAACCCTTTCAAAAACACTTTGACATAAGAATGCATTGAAACAGGACGGTCAATGGTCAAACATGCTGAAATGGATGATGAATGAACTTTGACAGAGGAGTAAGAAAGACCCTAGTATAGTAACTCAGACAAATATTGTAAAACTAGAGAACTAATTCTGAATGGGTGCTAGTTATGTTGTTAGTTCCAGGTAGAAAATATTAGCTATTTGTTAATAAATGATTTTCTAGTATCAGGGTTTCTGCCTCTGTTTGAACCTGCTACACATCTTCAGTAAACAGCTGCCTAAAATGAATTAAGACCCAATCTTTCAGGCAGTCAACTGAAGTTGATTGGTGATAGAGTGTATTAAACACCGCTTTTCCTTTGTAGATCCATCCCATCAGGAAATTTGTGGTAATTGCCCTTGGACATTTCCAAAAAAGAGAGAACCACTGTTGCCTTGGCCAGAAGAGAGTCACCACAATGATCTTGGGAGATTCCTTCTGCATCTGCAGAAGTATCCTGGATATTAGTGAAAAATCTTCAGACGTATCCTGGATATTAGTGAAAAGAGTGGAAAAGCATACAGGAATATTCCTGTCCCAGGAAAAGAAAAGGCAATTGTCTTCCATGTTTTCTTGTATGGAGTCCTGGAGCAGAATCATACCAGCTGATTGTTCAGAAGGGGGGCAAAGAGGTGTACTTGAGAAACTCTCCAAAGATGAATTAAATCTTGCAACTTCCCCTGATCCACTTTCCATTCATGAGGGTCTGCCACACAATTTTGCATTGATGAAATATAGGATGCCTGCAGAGTGAGAATGTGCTGTGAGAGGCTACATCTTAAGCTAACATAGCTAGTCTGTAGAAGGGGTACATGCTTGCATCTGTTCTTGGTGTCCCACACACCTTGCACATCTATCCTTCCTGAAAATGCTCTCCAAGGAAAGTCTAAGGTGTCTGTGGTGACTAACTGCTTTGAAAGAGGGTGAGAGAAATTAAAACTTGGACTTAGGGATATCTGTTGTCTCCACTAAGTGATTTCCCTTCTGAAAACCCCAGTACTGGGATCTAAAAAGACAAGGGGTTTTGGTTCTGCGACCAAAGAGACTTCAGATACCACTGTATCTTTCTCATGCAGATTCTTGCCAAGGGTATCATGAGAATCATAGAAGCCACGAAACCCTGAAGTACTCCTTTGCAGTGACCAAAGTCTGAGTGGAAGACACTAGAAGTAGATCTAGATCTAGATCTATTTTTCCTGTGGAAGAAAATGTCTTTGAATTGTGGTGTCTATCTGACATTCCAAAAACACAATCCTTTGAGAAGGAGTCAAGAAAGACTTTTGAATGTTCTCTTAGAATTCCATCTTGTGTAAGAGATCTCTCACCCAAGGGAGAGATTCCTCAAACTTTGAAAAAGATTCTGCAAAGATAAGCAAGTCATCTAAATATGGAAAATGTGGATATCATATAGCCTGTAATGACCTATAACTGGAGCTAGACACTTTGTGAACTCTTGGTGCAGTGGACAGTCCAAAGGGTAAGCCAAAGAACTGATAATGTGATCCAGACACACAAAACTTTAAGAAACACCCAAAGTCTAGATGAATAGGAAATTGATAAGATGAGTCAGATTCAACGATCGGATCTGTAACCCATTAATGAGGAAGAATGAAAGGGACAACGCATGCATCTTTTAAATCTAGAGTTACCAATAAACATGAATGAGGAAGAAGCGGTAACAAGTTTTAAAGTGACGTAATTTTGAATTTGGGCACTATCGCAACCAGGTTTAGGAAAGAAATTTCCAGAACTGGTTTCCAAGCATTTTTTTCTTTCTTTGGCACTAAAACATCCTTGAATAAAATCCCTTTCTCACATGGGAATGGGGAAAGGACAGCTGTGTACACTTACCACAAATGTAGATGTTCGAGTGTATTCACTGTTGCAGTCCTAACAAATGGGTTATCTGGCTCCCGGTAGCCCTCAATCAGCCAGAATACCAAAGGTAAGTAAAAATGACATTGGCTGCTGTCAGTTGTAAAGGACGTCAGGGCGTCAGATACAAAAGGAGGCAGCCGACGTCACTTTCTCAGTCTTTCTTGCCAGAACAGTCAGAAGCCCCCAGAAAACAAGGCTTAAACCAAAAGCTATTTTGTCAAATAATGCCAAATTTAGCCTGCCCCTTAGGAAAAGAGAAAAGGGGGAAGGAAGGAGGGAAACCAGGACTGCAACAGTGAATACACTCGAACATCTACATTTATGGTAAGTGTACACAACTGTACTATGTTCATCGTGTTTCACTGCTGCAGTCCTAAGAAATGGGTTGATTACCAAAGCCCAGAGAAGAGGGAGGAGGTACCAACACAATCAAGGATTGGAGAGAATGCCCTGCAGAACAGCAGTGGCAAACCCTGCCCTGGCTCTAGAAAACAAAGGCAAATTATAATGCCTTGTGAAAGTGTGTACAGAAGACCACGTTGCAGCCTCTAAAATGTCTTCAGTAGGGGCACCCCTTAAAAAGGCTGCAGAAGTGGAAACTGCTCTTGTGGAGTGGGTCCTCACCCCTTGAGGAGGAACCTTACCATGAAAGGAATAACAGAGAGTAATACAGTGTGCAATCCATTTAAAAATAGCTTTGCCCTGAACTCCAGGAGTAAAACTGACCAATAGCTGAGCTGATTTCCGAAGGTCCTTAGTCCTGTCCAGGTAAAACCTGAGATGTCTGTGTACATCAAGCGAATGCAGGATCCTTTCACCCCTATTCTGAGGATTAGGAAAGAAGGTAGGAAGGTGAATGGACTGATTTAAGAGTCAGGCTTGAAACCACCTTAGGCATACAAGAGGGATTGGTCCTCAGGGAGACACGATCTGCATGGAAGATGAGAAAAGGCTCCACAGCCATCAAAGCCTGCAGCTCTGAAACCCTCCTTGCTGAAGTTATAGCCAAGAGGAAGGCCATTTTCCAAGACAGAAACTTTAAATCTGCAGTGGCAGCTGGCTCAAAAGGAGGAAGAGTGTTTCTCCAAAACAAAATTAAGGTCCCAGACCGGGGCAGGCACTCTTCTGGGAGGTTTTAAATTGCTAGCACCTCTTGAGAAACATTTTCATCAAGGGATGAGAGAAAATGGGTTGTTCAAAAGAACAATGAACAGAAATAGCTGAAGCATGGATCTTAATACAGGAAAAAGAAAGTCAACCTTGAAGCAATTCAGTCAAGTATTCCAAGATCAGTGGAAGAGTAGGCTGAGAAGAAGATTCCCTCTGGCTTGCATCCAATGAGAGAATCTTTCCCATTTGCCAGCGTAGGACTTCCTAGTGCTAGGTCTCCTGGCCTCACGAAGTACATCAACCACCTGCTGGGAAAGGGAAGAAGAAGAATGATTCATACAATAAGCCGCCAAATGGGGAGACTGAAGATGCGGATGCAGAATTTTTCCCCCTTCCTGAACCAAAAGATCTGGTTTCAGAGGAAGATGCCAAGGAGGAAACTGGGAGAGACTGCAAAGCAGTGGATACCAATGCTGCCTGGGCCAGTCTGGAGCTATGAGAATGGTCCTTGGTCTTTCATCCCTGATCTTCAACCAAACCCTGGGAAGAAGAGGAAGAGGAAGGAAGGCATAAACTGAAAGTAGTGTCCAAGAGAAAGACAGAGCATCCACTTTCCAGGCCTTGCTGTGATGCTGTCTGGTGCAACAAAGTGGTAGAAGGTGGTTGTCCAGGGAGGAGAAAAGATCCACCTGAGGAGTGCCCCAATGCTGAATGATGCTGTAAAAGACTGTTCTGTTCAGCTGCCAATCGTCAGGATCAAAAGTCTGTCTGCTCAACTGGTCTGCCAAAACATTGAGTCTCCCTGGAAGAAACTGAGCTAGAAGATGTATGCCCAATGATGCTGCTGTGGACCATAGACTCATGTTCTGTCTCCATAGGGGGTAAGAATGAGTCCCTCCCTGTTTGTTGATATACCACATGACTGTGTTGTTGTCTGTTCTGACAAGCAGAGTTCCAGGAGAAAGAAGATGCTTGAAAGCCAGTAAGGCCTGGTGAACTGCTATCAATTCCTTCAGGTTTATGTACAAGTGCATCTGCTGGGCATTCCAACGTCCCTGTATGCATCTGCCATCCAGGTGAGCTCCCCAGGAGTAGTCCGATGAGTCCGTGGTCAGAACCTGAATGGCAGGAGATGGGCAGAAAGGCATGCCCTTGTTTTGTAAACAGGCTATCGCCCATCATAGAAACTCTGTCTGCAGACAAGGAAGCAGAGGAATTATCACATCCAGGTCCTGCGTGTGCTGACATCAAAGGTTCTTGAGGTACCATTGCAATTTCCTCATATGCAGTCTTGCATAAGGAATCATGAGAATACAAGATGCCATGAATCCAAGCTTGCAGGTATTTCCTTGCAGGGAGCTGGGACAGGCTTGCCAAGTCCTTGAAGTAAACTGAAAGAGCTGTCTGCTTCTCCTGGGTGAGATGTATCATCTGGGTGGCTATCTCCTTGGTTGGTACCATTTTTGATTTTTCCTCGTTGAGGGTGTAACCCAGGGAAGAGAGAAGAGTCTTTACAAATTCCAAATCCTTTAACAGCTGTTCCTGAGAATTTGCTTGAAGTAGACAGTCGTCCAAGTATGGATAAATCTGAATTTTCTTCTGCATGCAAAAAGCAATGACTGGAGCCAGGCACTTTGTGAAAACTCTGGGAGCAGTAGATAAGCTAAAGGGCAGCGCAGAGAATTGATAATGTTGCTTGTCCACTCTGAAGCAAAGATACTGCCTGCAGCTTTCCCTGATAGGGATGTGCAGATAAGCTTCTTTGAGATCCAAAGGTACCAGCCAGGAGTCCTTGTCCAACATTGGTAGCAAGTGATGTAGAGTGAGCATTTTGAACTTTGGAATTACTAAGAAGGAGTTCAGAATGGATAGATCTAGGATATGACGCCAGATGCCTTCTTTTTCTGTAACTAGGAAAAGTCTGGAATAGAAACCCTGGCCCACCTGCTGAGCAGGAACATGTTCTATTGCTCCCAGATGTAACAGAGACAAAATTTGCTTTTCTACTGCTGTCCTTTGGTTTGGAGGAATGTCTGGGAATCCTTTGAGTACTGGAAAGGTGTGGAAAGAAAACTTGTGTCCAAGGGATATAGTTCTGAGTACCCATTTATCATCCTTGATGGTGGCCAGACATTTGCAAAAAGGGCCAACCTTCCCCCTAAAGGACTCTCCGGGCAGGCAGGAACAGGCAGACGTTGGACAGAGTCACTGAGAATGTTTAGATTGAGATGCAGGCTTAGAATTTCCCACCTTGGAAGAGGAAGCCTGCCAACGTTTAGACATTTGAGGGGTAGCCTCCTGACCCCTAGAAGATTTGTAACCTCAGTCCTAGAACGGTTCTGTCTGCTGGTATCAGGGAACGTCCAACTCTTAGAAGGGTAATTCCTGCTAAAGCGAGGAGGCTGAACTTGCAGAAAGTCTTTAACTGTCTGCATAGACTTGGTCTTGTCTTCTATCTTCTTGAGCACTTCCTTTGCATTGCTGCCAAAAAGACTGTCCTTATGCAAAGGTACATCTAAAAGCTTAGCCTTACGGGCTCAGGAAGGGGCTGCTCCCTGAGCCAAGTGTGCCTTCTAATAACACAGCCAGTAGCTGTAGCCCTACAGGAGGCTTCTAGAATGTCAAAACCACAATGTAATGAATGTCTATTGACAAGACTGGCAGACTTCAGCAAATCCTGCATATCCTTATTCTCTGCCAACAGAGGCACACTTGCTATCCTAGACTTAATAGCTTCCAAGGTGTGCTGCTGGCACTTCAGCATATGAAAAAGACAATTAGTACACCTAATAGCAAGGGTGGCAGAGGTATAAACCTTTTTACCCCACCTAGCTAAGTTCCTAGATTCCCTGTCAGAAGGAACTGGATTTTTAGTAACAGTGACTTTAACTCCTTTAGGACCTTGGGAAATAACCTCTGGATCAGCCAAAGGATTCCTGAAAAGAAACAAATGAGAATCAAGGACTCTATAGTACCTGTCAGGTTTCCTGAGAGCAGGAAGAACCAAATTTGGAGTCAAGGAATTTTCCAGAAAAACATCATCAACCATCTCCAGCACTGGTGGAATAGTCAAAGGCTTATGCTGAGGTAAATCCAAAAACTCCCTAATCTTTTTCTTAGAAAGGGGATACTTTCCTATTTAAAATGCTCCCTGAGAGTATTTAAAGTATCACCAAAAGAGAAATCTTCTGAAGGAGAAGCAGAAGGGATGGATTCCTCTGCATCTGAATCCTCAAAAGGAGAGAAAGCCTAAGAAATTTCCTCTTCATCAACAGAAATTCTGGAAGTATCAGGACCTGAATAAGACAAAGCCTCAGGAGAGATATCCCTACCTCTTTTTGAAGGAGGAGGCTGTGAATCCCTTATAAGAGTCAAAAGATCATCAGCCATTTTAACCATTTGAGAATGAGGGGAACGAGAGGGAACTGGAGCCTGTGTCTTCATAAGCTTACGACTGGAAGATTTACCTGCAGGTCTGAAGGACTCAGGAGGCCTGGCAACTGCCGAGGTTGCAGCTGAAGTTGTCGGTATGAGCTTGCTGTCCGAACGAAGAACGTAGGCCTCGGACACCGGAGTCAGCTTAGTGGCTCTGGATCCAGCTGAAGAGGCAACAGGCAGAAGATCAGAAGCCAAAAAGGAAGCCGGAGGCCTGAGAGCCTCTGAAATGGTCTCAGCCGAGGCCTGCAGTTGAAAATCTGCGGGCTGCAGGGGCTGCAAAGGTGCCTCACTGGCTACTGCATGACTGACTACCAACTTAACATCATCCGAGGACTTGACCTTCGGAAGCCTGTCGTGGTCCTTATCCTTACGTTTCTTGGGGATAAACGAAGCTTGAAGACCAGCAGATGCCATACTGACAAACTTAGGCCAAACTCCAAAAAGTTTAGCTAAAAGCTTAGATGAATAGTACACGGATTAAAAGAAGCACAGAGATGACAATTAGGAACGTCGTGGTCAAGGCCTAAACGAATAATACAATAGGAATGAAAATCTCTATGGGGAATCTGCTTTCCACAGGTAAGACAATTATTAACTTTTTCTGACATTTGTTAAGGCAAGAAAAGAGGATCCTCAATGGGGTACTTAGCTGTAGTTGACTTCAACTTTGTAGTCAGAAACAAGAAAGGTAAATTGCCGACTGGCACTCGTGCAAGAAATGCTTCTGCTTCAGGCTCCGCGGCAAGGAGGATTGAGGAAGTGATGTTGGCTGCCTCTTTTTGTATCTGACGCCCTGACATCCTTTACAACCGATGGCAGTCAACCTAATTTTTACTTACCATTGGTATTCTGGCAGAATGAGGGCTACCGGGAACCGGATAATCCATTTGTTAGGACTGCAACAGTGAAACACAATGAACATATGTTTTTTCTCTCCCTGGGACAGCATGTTATGAAGGACAGTTGAAAATAAAAGAGTCTGGCCTAGAGGATGAGGAATTACCCCCTGGAAAGGAGAAATTTCCTCCCTTTGTCATCTATAACCTTGACAAATGATCTTCAGAACCCATTTGTTTTAAACTATCTGTTACCAAAGATAAAAGTGGAGATTTAGACTTTCTTGAAGAAAAAAAAAGTTGGCTGCCAGGGTGGGAGGGAGGGAGCAAAGTCTCTAACAGTCATTCTGACTGACTGTCCTTGGTTTTGGAAGTTTCCAGAATTCTTCTTGGAACTCCCTTGCCATTTCTTCTTAAACCTCTGTTTACTTGTAATTTGTTGAGACCGTTTATTTTGTTTCTTATCAAAACTGGATAAGGAGTTAGAAAATCCAGTGGAAAATTTGGAAAAGGAGGGCTGAAAAATCTTAGAGATTCCCTGTATCAGGTTACCCCTTTCATCACTCTTTTTGATCACTTCTGCAGCACAGGGGGCCAAAATCTAAATCCTCGCCCAAAGGAAATTTTCTCATTTTTAAAATCATCTGGGAGGTTCTGAGACTGCAGCCATGCAAACCTCCTCAAAACAGTACCAGCGGCTATAGTCCATGACGAAGTATCAGAGTAATTCACACAGTGTATATAAAGAGTAGTGACTTGAACAGCAGAAGAAATTAAAATATTTAAAACAGATTTTTCCTCCCAAGATGAAGCTGCAGATAAAAAGTACAGTTGTGTGCACTTACCATAAATGTAGATGTTCGAGTGTATTCACTGTTGCAGTCATAACCTGTGGGTTATCCCTCCTGTGGTACCCCTTGGTGGATGAATACCAGAGTCAATGTTTTTCTGCGTCGGCTGCTGTCACTTGTTGGCTGATGTCAGGTCATCAGTGCTATAAAGGAAGGCAGCCAATGCCATCAGTTTTTCTTGCCCTAACCAGTCAGAGGCCCAAGTAAATATGCTAAAATGGCCCTGGTGATTAAAAGCCACCGTTAGAAACTTATGTCTCCCTAAAGAAAGAAGATATAAGGGGGAAGGAGGGTGAGAAACCAGGACTGCAACAGTGAATATTCGAACATTTACATTTATGGTAAGTGTACACAACTGTACTATGTTCTTCATGTTTCACTGTTGCAGTCATCACCTGTGGGAGGATTCCCAAACCCGAGGAGAGGGGTGGTAGGATTAGTAAGAGACCTAGGAATGGGTCAGCATGCCCTGCAGTACTGCAGAGACAAACCCTGGCCTAGCCTTAGAAAATAGAGGCAGCTGGTAATGCTTAGTAAAGGTATGGACAGAAGTCCAGGTGGCAGCTTCCAGGATGTTCCTGGTGGGAACTCCTCTGAGGAATGCTATGGAAGTGGAGACTGCCCTAGTGGAATGGGTTTGAATAGATCTGGGGGGGGGGGTTCCCATGCAATCTGCAGCAGAAAGGATACAGTGTGATATCCATTTAGAAATGGTTTGTTTGGAAATGGGCTTCCCCTCTGCCCCTGGGGCAAAGCTGACAAGTAGTTGGTCTGTTTTCCTGAAGGGTTTAGTATGGTCCAGATAGTATCTGAGCTGTCTGTGTACGTCTAGTGAGTGTATAATTCTTTCCCCCTTGTTTTGAGGGTTAGGAAAGAAGGTGGGTAGATGTATGGCCTGGTTGAGAGTTACATTAAATACCACATTGGGCAGAAAAGAGGGATTAGTCCTCAGGGAGACCCTGTCTGCATGGAAGATGATGAAGGGCTCAATGGCCATCAGTGCCTGAAGTTCTGAAACCCTTCTGGCTGAGGTGATAGCTAGGAGAAAAGCAGTCTTCCAGGAGAGGTATCTTAGTTCTGCTGAAGCAGCAGGTTTGAAGGGTGGTAAGGTTAGTTTTTCCAAAACATAATTCAGGTCCCAGGCTGGAGTGGGTGACCTTCTGGGAGGTCTGATATTAGAAGCCCCTCTGAGGAATTGTTTAATCAATGGATGGGAGAAAAGGGGCTGTTCTGTATCAAAATGAGCTGAAATGGCTGAAGTGTGGATTTTAATAGAGGAGAAGGACAGGCCACTATTAAGTAGCTCCTCTAGGTAGTCAGGGATAAGAGGGATGGAAGGTTGTGAAGTATTGCCCCCTCTGGACTGCCTCCATGAGCAGAATCTCTTCCATTTTCCTGCGTAAGATTTTCTGGTGCTGGGCCTTCTGGCCTCTGTGATAACGTCTAGGACCTGTTTGCTTAACAGGGGCCCCTTGTTTGCCCTTAGAGTATTAGCTATGCTGATAGTTTGAGAGTCTGCAAGTCTGGGTACAGCAGCCCCCCACCTGAGTTAAGAGGTCTGAGATCAGGGAAAACTGTAAGGTCAGGCTGTGCAGTGAGGGGTACCAATGTTGTCTGGGCCAGTCTGGAGCAATAAGGATGGCCTTTGGTCTCTCCTCCCTTATTTTGATCAGTATCTTGGGAATAAGAGGCAGAGGAGGGAATGCGTACATAAAGAGGGTGTTCCTGGGGAAGGTCAAGGCATCCACCTTCCATGCTAGGTGGTGATACTCCCTGGTACAGAATTTTTTCAGCTGATGGTCGAGCAAATAGAGCCACCTCCGGAGTCCCCCATGCCTGAGTTATTTGTAAAAAGATTTTTTCTATGGAGTTGCCATTCATGGGGGTCCAGTACGTTTCTGCTTAAGTGGTCTGCCAGGGTGTTGTTGATTCCTGGTAGGTATTGGGCTATTAGGTGTAATCCCATGAAAGAGGCTGTCAGCTAGAGGTTCATGGCTAGCCTGCACAGAGGGTAAGATTGGGTCCCTCCCTGCTTGTTGATGTACCATATTACTGTGGTTTTGTCTGTTTTGATAAGGAGAACCCCTGGTTTGAGATGGGGTTTGAAGGATGTCAGAGCCCTTTGTACTGCCATCATTTCCTTCTGATTGATGTGTAAGGGAAGGTGTTGGGCATCTCAAAGACCTTGGGTGCACCTGCCTTCTAGGTGACCGCCCTAAGCTATATCTGAGGCATCGGTAGTAATGGTCTGCCCAGTTGGGCAGTGCGTGAAGGAAAGACCCTTGTTCTGGGGACAAGCCCCTGCCCAACAAAGAAACTCGGCCCTTATACAGGGGATCAGAGGGAGAGGTGTCTCTAGAGGTTGAGAGTGCTGACACCAAAGGTTCTTTATGTACCACTGAAGTTTTCTCATGTGAAGCCTGGCCAGAGGAATTAGAAGGATGCAAGATGCCATGTATCCCGAGGCTTGCAGGAACTTCTTTGCAGTAAGGTGACTTCTGGAAGCCAGCTGGGTAAAATACAGAGGCAGGAAGTTCTGCTTTTCTGGGGATAGGAAGGCCATTTGGGATGCTGTGTCCAGCAGTGCTCCCAAGAAAATGATCTTCCTGGAGGGTGTTTGCTTTGATTTCTTCTCATTGATGGTGTACCCTAAGGAGGTTAGGAGGGTTTTAAGAAAGAGGAGGTCCTTGAGGAGCTTTTCTTTGCAATTTTCCTGAATGAGGCAGTCATCCAGATAAGGGTAAATCTGTATAATTTTCTGTCTGCAAAAAGCTATGCATTTGGTGAATACCCTGGGAGCAGTAGATAAGCCAAAGGGTAGCATAGAGAAATGAAAGTGTTGTGAGCCTGCTCTGAAGTGAAGACATTTCCTGCAGGATTCCCTTATAGGGATGTGGAGGTAGGCATCTTTTAGATCTAGGGTAACTAACCAGGCATTTTTTGTCAATATAGGCAACAGCTGCTGCAAAGTTAGCATTCTGAATTTGGGGACCACCAGGAAGGTGTTCAGAATGGATAGATCCAGGATGGGGCACCGACTGCCCTCATTTCTGGGAACAAGGAATAGTCTGGAATAAAAGCCTTTACCTGTTTGATCTGAGGGGACAGGTTCTACTGCCCCTTGGGATATGAGAGTTTGGACTTGTTTCAATGCCTCTGCCCACTAATTTGAAGGTTTATCCTCTTGGAATTGGGAGTTTGTTGAAGGAGAATTTCTATCCCTGAAAAATTATCTTTAAGACCCATTGATCCTTTGTTACAGAATTTTCTTTGGAGAGGGAGAGCCTTCCGCCTAGTTTTTGGTGAGTGAAAAGAGGGCAGAAGGGGGAGAGGGAGTAATTGAGGGTTTTTGCCATAGAGGATGGCTTAGAACTCCCTGCCTTTGGAGTCCAGGAACAGTATCTTTTCCACTTTTTAGCACAGGATTTTCTAGTACTAGGTCTCCTTGCTTCCAGAATGACTTCTAGCTCCTGCTTACTGAGGGATGCTATTGGAGAGCTCAAGGAATTACTCAAGCTGCAAGATTCAGGGTTTGAAGCTGAGGGTGCAGAAGCTGGTCCGCCTGCTGGGACAGCAGGGAAGGTGTCTGAGGTAGGTGCCATGGATCCAGCAGTATCATGCTGCGCAAGAGGAGGTACCAATGCTGGCAAGGCCAGTCTGTTCAGTAAGAATTGTCCTTGGTTTGTCCTGTTTGATCTTTAGCAGAACCTTCGAGAGGAGAGGCAGACGGGGAAAGGCATAAACTGAGAGGCTTTCCCAGGTAAAGGACAGGGCAACCACTTTCCAAGCTTGGCTGTGGGGAGTCCTTGTGCAGAATTTGTCCAATAGGTAGTTCTGGGGGGAGGCAAACAGGTCTATCTCTGGAGTCCCCCAATTATTGCTCAAGAGGTTGAATATTTATGGTTCCAGTTTCCATTCGTTTGGGTCCATGAGATTTCTGCTTAGGTCGTCTGCCAGTGAATTTAGCTTGCCTGGCAGGAAATGAGCTTGTAGATGCACTTGGTAGCTCAAGGCTGTGTTCCACAGAGCCATGGCTAGTCTGCAGAGAGGGTACAAGTGGGTTTCCCCCTGCTTGTTTATGTACAACATAACTGTGGTGTTGTCTGCCTTTACCAATAATTGTCCTGGAAGGATGTGGTCCTTGAAGGCTGTCAGTGAATTCTGCACAGCTAACATCTCTTTTTGGTTGATATGCAGGTGCATCTGACTCGGGTTCCATGTACCCTGAATGCAATGCCCTGCCAAGTGAGCCTCCCATGCATAGTCTGATGCGTCTGTGGTCAGGGTTTGGGTGGCAGGGGGTAGATTAAAAGGGAGCCCCTTGTTGAGGTGGCAGGCCTCTGCCCACCAAAGGAACTCTGTCTTTATACAAGGAATGATAGGAATCACTGTTTCTACGTCCTGAGAATGTTGATTCCATAGGCCTTTTAGATACCATTGTAGTTTCCTCATATGCAGTCTTGCATATGAAATTAGTAGAATGCAAGAGGCCATGAACTCCAGGGCTTGCAGAATTTTCCTTGCAGATAGCTAGGTCTTTGTGGCCAGTAGTTTGAAGTAGGCTGTCAAATAAACTTGTTTCACTGGCAAAGCTGTGTTCAAGCTTGCTCCCAGGAATACAATCTGTTGGCTGGGTACTAGATGAGATTTCTTTTTGTTTATGGTGTACCCCAGCAAGGTTAAACGTTTCTTTACAAATGCCAGATGTTTTAATAGCATGTCCTGGCTTTCTGCCTGAATCAGACAATCGTCCAGGTATGGGTATATTTGAATATTTCTCTACCTGCAAAATGCAATGCATGGAGCTAGACACTTTGTGAATACCATGGGTGCAGTAGATAAGCCAAAGGGAAGTGCAGAGAACTGATAGTGCATGGAGTCTGCTCTGAAGCGTAGGTATTTCTTGCAAGATTCCCTTATTGGAATGTGCAGGTAAGCTTCCTTTAAGTTTAAGGTTGCCAACCAGGCATCTTTGCCTAACAGAGGAAGCAGCTGTTGAAGTGTTAGCATTTTGAATTTTGGGATTACCAAAAAAGTGTTTAGAGTAGAGAGGTCCAGAACAGGATGCCAGGAGCTGTCTTTTTTGGGTACCAGGAAAAGTCTTGAGTAAAAACCTTGTCCCCTTTCTTCTTCTGGGACAGGTTGAATAGCCCTGATACTTAGAAGAGAGAGATCCTGCTGTTGAGCCTCTGCCCACTGATTTGGGCGTAGGTCTGGCCAACCGTTTGGGGTTGGTAAGGTTTGGAAGTGGAATCTGTAGCCTTGGAAAACTATATTTAAAACCCATTTGTCCTGGGTAATGAGTTCCCAGTTTTTTGCGTATAGGGTGAGTTTTCCTCCTAAGGGAGCAGGCAGATGAGCAGGGCTTGGAAGAGTTAAGGTTAACTCATTCACTCCGGAGCAGCTCAGGAAAAGCTGCCTGCTTAATTCCACTATAGGAACAACAGTGCAGCCTGAGCTCATTTTCAGAAAATCCATTTGTAATACCATACAGAAAACAAATGTTCATAACTCTTTAACTATAAGAGCTAGACTAAAAATGTAAACGCAAAAGTTCTTCAGCAGACACTGACCTTTCCAACAGTGTAAATGTTGATAGTGTATATCAAAGTCATTATTAAATATTTGACAAGGAATGCTGATATTGTGCATATTTTTTTTTACCTTTTTGGAAAAACAAAGCATAATATCTTGGTCAATGTACCATGCAGACCCATACAATGTAATTTGTTAGTATGAATGTCAGCTTTAAAATGATACCTTAACCATTACTGCGTGATGTTCCTTTCTTGAGATATTCACAGAAATATGATATATATATTATTTTTCATAATTGATAAATAAACAAAGCATAATATCTCATCACCTGTAACAGACAGAGCCTACATATCAGTGTAGAAGTTGTGCATCTGAATGTCAGCTTCAAAACGATGCATCATTTGTGTGATCACCATGCTCCCTTGCAAAAATATGGGCATATTAATGAAAAGTATTGTAAATGCCTAATTTTCATAATCGTACAAGACTAAACAAACTGTGTTATCTGCACATGTGTAGAGTGCACAGACACAGTTCTTTTACCATGTTGTAAGGAGTAACACTGTCTTCAAAATGAGGTATTACTTGGCACACTGACATGCTCCCTTGCAAAGTTATTTCCCAAAATATGAAAAAAATCATAATTTTCATAACCTAATTCCAAACAAACTTTGATATCTGCACATGTGTCCAACATACAGGTACAATTATTTTACCATGTTGGAACCAGCAATACTGTCTTCAAAATGAGGTATTACTTGGCATATTCAGATGCTCCCTTGCAAAGTTATCTACCAAAATATGAAAAAATCATAATTTCCATAACCTAAGTCCGAAACAAACTTTGATATCTGCACATGAGTACAACATACAGGCACTATTCTTTTCCCATGTTAGAACTATCAATACTGTTTTCAAAATGAGGTATTACTTAGCACAGTCAGATGTTCCCTTGCAAAGTTATTTACCAAAAATATGAAAAAAAAATCATAATTTCCATAACCTAAGTCCGAAACAGACTTTGATATCTGCACATGAGTACAACATACAGGCATGATTCTTTTACCATGTTAGAACTATCAGTACTGTCTTCAAAACGAGGTATTACTTAGCACATTTCAGATCCTCCCTTGCAAAAGTTATTTACCAAAATATGAAAAAAATATGTAATTTCCATAACCCAAGTCCGAAACAAACATTGATATCTGCACATGTGTACAACATACAGGCCCAATTATTTTACATGTTGGAACTATCAATACTATACATATACACATACAATACATATCTGATTGTACATGCTAGCACTCTCCTAAAACAGTTGTTCTTTCTCAGCATCTTCACCAGCTTCTTACCACAGTTATTTTCCAAACTCATAAAAATATATTTTACACAACACATTTCATAATAGAGTTTTACTTACCATACTGGTCCTTACTTGGTCATGGGTGTTTTCCATTCTTGTCACAAGCTGCATATTGCCAATACCAAAATATGAAAAATTCATAAATTTCCATAACCTAAGTCCTAACAAAACTGATATATGTACATGTGTACAGCATTCAGAAGCAGTTGTTTTACCATGTAGACACATGATTGTGAATATACACATTCGTGGTGTAGCCAACATACTGCTGAATGGATACATGTAAAAGAGAAAAAGCAATGTTAGTACCGCCACTACACTAATGAACCTAGGACAGGCATGGGACTTCAGTGGCAGGCAAGGTCATCTGATCTGTCTGATAGCTGTGCTGGCTACCCACTCAGACAGCTGATACAACTGCAGTCTCATGACCTCCTTCAGTGTCAGCAGTCTGCCTTACCTTTGCCTTTTCTCTTTACATGTGTCCATTCAGCACTGGTCCCAAGGGATCAAGTTCTGTATTACTAAGCCCTTTCTGTCATCGAAACTCAACACATGCCTGATAAAAGCAGAATAAAAAAAGAAGTATTGCAGGATGGTTACTGACATATTAGATTGTACGTGCTAGCACTCTCCTGAAACAGTTGTTCTTTCTCAGCATCTTCACCAGCTCCTTACCACAGTTATTTGCCAAACTCAAACAAATATATTTTACACAACATATTTCATAATCGAGTTTTACTTCATACTGGTCCCTACTTGTTCATGGCTGTTTTCCATTCTTCTCACAAGCTGCATATTACCAATCCTGCATAGCTCTCCTCACGCCATTGTGGAGGTCAGTCAAGAACAAGGCAATGCCCTCCTCAGTTAGGTGAACGCCATCCCTTCTGAACAGGTAAACATCTTCTGCGGTGATGCTGCCATGACAGATTGTAAATCCACCGACCCTGTGCATCAAGTAATGCATGAACCCATTCTGTAAACATCTGGCCTTGTGCGATGCCCGTTGACTGTTTGCTGTTTTCCACATCTGTCGAGGAATTATGTCAGACCACACAAAATGACAACGTTGCCACCATGACTGCAGGTGTTCAAAAATTGCTCCGATTTGAAATCGTAGCCTTCCGAGTGGTTGACTGATGACATCATTCCCTCCAATGTGCAGCACAAGGATGTCGGGCTCAGGGTAGATGGAACACTTCTCTTCCAACAACTGCAGTACTCCTCTCCAATGCATACCTCTTCTTGTAATCCAGTATACCTTCACACTGGATGTGGGGAAGCTCAAGTTATACTGCTTTTAAGTTATGGAGGCATAGCTGGCAGCCCAGTGAATGTAGGAATGGCCACATACCCACACTCTCACTTGTCGTTCTCCTGCTAGTGAAGACATGTCAGTGTCAGAAGGTATACGAACCTGCACAGGAAAGAAATTGCAAACAGATTACTACTGATGTTTGACAGATCTATTGGAAGAGTATGTATATATGTATATCATAATGCATTACCTGGTTAGACCATCCAGATCTTCACTCCTATCCACAGGGGCATTATTCTTTTCATAAGGTACATAAGTGGTGATGACGCTGCAAAGGTACATACCTACCACCCGTGAAAACACAAAATTACACACAAAGACTGACAAGAGGGCACAGAAAGAGCACATGTAAAGATAAAAAGCAGGGTAAGGACAGCCACTCCACTAATATGCCTAGGACAGGCACGGGACTACAGGCCGTGGGCGTCTGAAATGTCCCATACCTGTGCTGGCTACCCACTCAGACTGCTGGTAGCAGCAATGACTCCTGATTACATGCAATGCCGGCACTCTGCCTTTTCCATTTACATGTGTCCTTTCGGCGATGGTCATAAGGACTCAAAGGGTGGAGCTAATGTAAAGGGTCTTGCCCTGACCTACATACATTTACTACACCTGAAGGGAGGGAGACTGAGTGGAGAGCTCAACCAAGACAACATGTGAAAAGACTAAGACTACCCCAGGCTTTGTCTTTTTGCATGTGCCCTTTCCTGGAGGGAAACACTGCATCACAGTGGCAGCCCTGATGCCATGCTTACCTAGGACAGCAGCACTATGGGACTGAGATGAAGAGTCTCCAAGTTCCCAACTGCAATCCAGGTCAATCACAATATCTATGGATGGCTGGGTATGCCCCCCCGTGATGCACCCACCAACACAAGAGCAGTTGGCACAGATCTCTGAATAGGAACCTTCCTGGCCTTGGTGCCTAAGAGCCTGGCTGGTAACTGACAATGGGGAACAGAAAGGGCACATGGAAATCCCCTCTAAATGAGCTAGAGACAATGTATGCACAGAAAGGGCACATGTAAATCCCCTGTAAAGGAACTACAGACAATGTATGCAGCAGATGCATCACCCGATCTCCCAAGAGAGGCCACTGTCATACTGCTTTCATGTGTAAATGCATATATGTGCAAGTACATTATGTACATACATATATATTGATATACACACATATATGCACAGACATTTTATATATATATATATATAAAATATATATATATATATATATATATGAAAAAACATCAGGGGTTTGGAGGATAGCTAGTTGATGAAGAATGAGGGGGTGGCTTGCAATGGCTACAAGCAGAGAAAAAACACAATCTGGCTTGTGCATTCATCAAAGTGATAACGACTTCTACTTATGTGAATAACAGTTGCAACAGCTGAGACTTTTACCAGAAAAGTGATAATGACTCACTGCTATAGTGTAACTGCACTTATTGCTAGTGTGATAATGACCCTCCTTTCAGTACTGCTAAGTTATGCATGCTCAAAGGTGATAATTGCTGCACATAACATGTTGACTAGGCATTCATTATATTACCTTGTGCAGCTGTTGTGCAACACAGACTCATTGTCAGTAAGGAGAACACCTGAGTAATTCAGTAAAATAGTATAACACTTACATATTTCTGAACCCTTCCTCCCACCTAAATTCCACACATGACTGACAAAGGCAGGAAAAATGCACAACAAAAAATTTAGTAGCTCCATGCTGGCAGTAGTCAACACTCACTCATGCAAGTACTAATCACAAATAGCATAATACAAGCAGAAGTGATTTCTTGTCTGCTTATTTTACATTATACTATTAATTAGTCAATGGTGATTATCTGATGTCTTATATGCTGGCATATTACACTATAATTACATCTATGTGCTGTATTATAAGAAATGTAACCATATGTAATTTTCAGACTTAATTTCTCAGTTTCCCCAGTAACCAATCCAGTGTGTATGCACAAGCAGCAAAATGGCACAATAAACTATTTTGCCCAGCGGTCACTTCAGCAGTCAGACCATGTATGCACAAGCACTTCCCTGATACACAATGAATTATTTCCCCAAGCAACATCCTCATTACTATGTCCAGGTATACATGCACCTAAATGAAATGCTCCCCCCAAACAACCCTTTAGTAACATTTCCTAGTACGTGCAACCACCAGCATGAACACTTCACCCAAGCAACCCCGTCAGTAGAATGTTGAGGTATGCACAATCACCAAACGCTTACCCAAACGAAACGTGTGTAACATTTCCTAGTATGTACAACCACCAAAATGAAGCAATAAATAAAAATGGCAATTAAAATGACAGTTGCCCGAGTTACAAGATGTGCTGAAGGACAGGAATCTGTTTTATGGGATCATGATACAGTGAAAAATCAGGAAATTTGCCCTTTCCTCTCTGTAGTGCGATCTCGGAGTTAGAATAGGGTGTATATTAAATCACTGAATGCTTAAAAAGCGAACGGTATTTATTCGACCCCTATGTAAGCAAAAGCGAGACTCTTTCTGAAAGGAATTGTATGAGATGTCAAGGGTAGATAATGGGGATAAGGACTAAAGGGCAGAGGTCACTGCAGCTACAGATGTGTGGTACACAGCTGTTTGTCTGGCCATTAATTATAAAGCATCATCCTTTCTGCCGATCAGTAGCAATCCTGAATGGAAGGAGTTTGGATGTTTTTAGACATGCTAGTGTGTGTGGTGCACAGTTCCATCTGTACAATTATAAGAATTAAACTCTATCCAATTCTTTCTACCTAGTAGGCCAAATTAACTCTTACTGTATAATACACTGCCAAACTGATTACATTTAACCTAAAACCGCAATCTTCACATATTTTACTGCCGAAACTTAAAACATATTCTAGCCATAAATTATTGTAGTTGTAACTAAAACTTCTCATTTATCTCTTCCAGCTAATGGGGGAAAAAAAACTCAGTTTCAGCAAATTCATATTGCCTAACTGCTGTAGTTACAGTTTTTAACAGAAACCAACACATTTATACATAACAGCAGACCAATTCTCCACACATCAGCTCTCACCATCCTACTAGTTAGTGCAGTCTAGTTTATAAAATACATCCATTCCTTCAACTTACCCCCAACTACTAGTTCCATAAAAATGACCATGCTGCATTCTCCAGTTTAAATGTAGTTATGGTGGCAGTTCAAGTGAGCAGTGTCGATCTAACACCACCACTCCACGCAGAAATTAGCTATAGGCTCATTCAAGTTTAACTTTGGGAGAAAAAATGCACAAAACTGCATCATAAGTTAGTCTATATATACAAAACAATAAACTTATCAAGTGATTTTAGGCAAAAAAAGCCTAACATAATAAAGTGCTCAGTACTACCCACACTAAACAACTGCTCTCTAGACCATCAAAAGGATATCAAATTGCACATCAAATCACATTCTTGTGCTGCGGTTTTCACTGCAAGTCTCCCAGAATAATATAGCCTCACATTTTTCAGTTGTTCATACAAGAATAAAAAAGGAACAGGCAGCTGTAAACATACAGATGCTTACTACTGGCTGATGGCAAGCACACATCACTGCAACCTCCTAAAGAGCCTCAAATGGCTTCCAGTTCCAAGCAGGGTCAACCCTGTCATCCTTTGCTTAACTTCTTTACTATTCAAAATAATAAAACTGAGTTATTACCCACCACTAAGAGTTAGGCTTCATTAAAAAAAAAAATAATAATAATATGCTCTCAAAAATAGTCAAAGGAACCTCCTCAAGCTAGCCCAGCTTCATTTCAGAAAGCCTACAAAAGACAAATGCCTTTTCAATAATAAGGCACACCATACACTACCTTACAGTACCACCTCCCAAATTAAAGGAAAAGACAGCAAACCATGGAAACCTTAAAAGACTGACAGAAAGAAGCCACATGCTTTTGGGATAGACAGTTGAGCAAGGAAACCACATACACCAACATAATAGTACATTTCCTTCCGAGATCTACATATAAATTGAAATGTATATTTTTAATGTATTAATTGTATATTTTGTGTTATATTGCACTTTTACTTTCGGACATATTTACAATTTACATAGTCTTGATGGCACTTGCACAGGTGCCTGGACACGCACATATTTTCCCAACATTTAAAATTTCCTTTTTTCATTCATTGCCTCTTATATAATAATCTCTTCCCCACAACTATGTACAATGTTTGGTTTTCATGCTTAGTATACTGCTTTACTTCCTTCATGCCTACCATCATTCTACTTGCCTTTTTTTCTTCCAATGTAATTATCTCTTTCATTCTCTTCTCTCGATTAGCACAGATAACTTGTCCCTGTTTTGCACTTTTATCTCTCGACCCTTGTGGAGTCAACCTGGATTCATCCATCTACTTCCATTTCTTTGCATGTTTCTTCCTCCCTTTCTCCCTAGTTGCCTTTCCCTCCTCTTCAATGTAATCTTTAGTCTTTCTACATCTTGTCCTGTTGGGGACTCTCGTTTCTTCCATCTTCTTGTAATTGCCTTCTTGCCTACTTTCATAATTAACCCTATAAACTCTGTCTTTCTTTGGAACACTTACTTCACATCCTAATATAAACAATTTTTGGGTGACTTCCCCTATCTCTGGCCATCTTCCTTGTACTACCACTTCCAACTCCTCCTTAAAATCTTACAAAGCCCTACAGCTCCAAATTATGTAAATCCATGTACCCCTTTCTTCCCCATATCTCCAACAGGAGTCATCTACTCCTACATGTATTTTGGCTAACTGTGTTGGGGTATAAAGATATTTATGGAGACATTTCCATACAAAGATTTTGAATCTTCAGGCTTTAGTAACATACACACTGACTTTTTCTTTGATTGGGGTACCTACTTCCGATACCCACTACCTTTTTTCTTTCTTAGTCCCTTCTGAGCCATTTCTTTGCTATTGTCAAAAGCTCTATAGTCCTCCTCCCCTCCATTCTCCACATCTCAGTATCTTGTATTATTTTGTATTATTCCTTTTTCCCTTTACATATCAACCCATTTATATTTGACCCCCCCCCCAATATTCCCATCAAATGTCTCTTACAGTTGGTACTCCTCTTTTACTTCCTTCTAAGATTTCAGCTTACCTAAGTTTATTAACTGTGTCTAATATCTTACTTTATCCCATTTTCTGTGCCATCTCTATAATACATTTTTGTGTGGCATCCATGTTTAACCCCCCCCATTGGTATAATTCTGTTTCTCCACTTTGTTTTCCCCATTTGGGGTCCCACCAATTCCTACTAAACATTCTCTGCACTTCTTTTGTCCATGCTAGTTGTAATTCTTTTTTTTTCCTAGCACCTCTAATAAAGCTTTTACGATGTCTTCCATTTTTCCTCCAGCTTTCTTCCCTGTCTCTTATTTTTTTTTCCAGTCTGCACTACAGCTATCAGTTTAATAACGTTAATAGCATTTGATATTAACATTCCTGCAGGTTAGTCTAAGTCTGGGGCTCCTAATCTTCCTTTTTCTTCTAGTTCTATAACTTTTGGCCAGGCTAGTAAAGGTCTTTTTTCATACCAAATGAAACTCTCTGCACATTTGTTTAATTCTTTTAATAGCTCTGAACTTGGCAATGCCCATTTACCTACCCTGCATCTAAAAACTGACAGTACAATGCACATCTTAAATACTTAAACTATTTGGTCAATATCAAATTTATATGCTTTCCATTTTTGCAGCTTTCTCTTACTGTTGAATAAATATCACATATAGTTTTTAGGGACTCTTCATATGTGCTTTTTTATCCAAATTCCCATATGTTTTATCTAATCGTCCCTGATCCTATTTCTCTTTCTTGCCTCCTATTCTTTCCTTTACCATAACCACCTGCAAGAATGAGATAATGCCATTAGACACAGAAAGTTCAATGTAACAGTGGTAATACAAATAATGATGTAAGCAGGTTCTTCATTTAAAATTTTTAAACAGTGTTGTCAATGTCAAATGATTAGGACTGTTTTACTCAATTTTAGATTTTAAGACCAAGTTAGTATGCGCCAGGAAGATGTGTTCTCCACTGGGTACACTGTGTTTATTTACTTTTAAGGGTACTTTTCCAATAACGGGACAAAAGTCATGCCGCCGCGTAATTCACTATATGCTGACTTTTCCATCTATAATTTTCTCTATACCTTCCGTTAATGGAAAAGTACCCTTTTAAGTTAAAGATCCGGATGTTATACCAGCATCAAAGGTCCAATATCTCCTTTACAGACACTCGCACAAAAACTCTTGAGTTATACTCCTTTTCTCTCTAAAATAATTACTTGTCAGTCTGTTTTATGTTCTCCAGAAAAAAAAAATTGCTGTTTCTAACTGAACGATTCAAGTAATGCATTAACTGCAACAGTTAAATTGGAAAAACAATACATGCACTTGCCCCATGTGTTTCCTTCGCTGTATTTCAGAACATGGAGCATTCTATACACTATTAGAACATTCACACAAAAATACAAATCAGTGTAAGTTTCTGTATGTATGTGCACAAACAAATATGTGCTTTTAATTGTATGCAGATGTGTATGTGAACTATACTGCACTAGGTGCACTTTTAAAGCATATATCAACAAGCGTTTCAATTACACATTCAGAGCGATCTGTGTTGTAAGCGCTGCAAAACCCAGAAACATAAACAGAGAAACAGAAAGGCAGCCCACGTGTGCAAACTCTCTACAGGATCCACGCGCTGATTGAGCAACTGAAGAACGCATATGTAAAAGGGGGTTTTGAACACTGAACAGAATGGTGACCTTTCTGAGGAACAGTCTAATGTACAAACCTGAACAACACTTTACAAAAAAAGCACTCAAAATAAGATCTGCCTACCGCCTCATCAAAATACATTGTAGAGAATTCGTAAATCGTAATACAGCCATGCATTCAATCTTACCTCTGCGGTCGAGCCATTATTCTTCTAAGTAATTAACCTTATGTTCTGTTTGATTAGAATTTCGCTAAATTAACAATCAACGGAAATGGGTAATAATTTGAATTTTGGCTATCTCTCTAATTTCTCCAGCTCTGTTTTTTTGGAGTATGCATTTTTTTTACTGTCCCTTACGCACGCGTAGCTTTGCTGTTAGGAAGTGGAAATGCAGCTATGTACCATGTAGAAAAAGAAGACTCTAAGTCTCATCGATCTTCCAATTTGCTTTTGTTTACGTATTCTTTTTTTTCTTATAAAATGGATGAATAAAATAAACCGAAACAAGAGCAGTTAATAGTCATCCAAACTAATAGGGCGGGATAGATGGGGGTCCAAGACTGAGATTGCGTGAATCCGATTGGTTGCCACCACTAGCTTTAAGAAAAGCTTCAAATGACAATTTCTTTTAAAAGTTTAATGTAACTAACATGTAATACACACTGAATCGTAAGTGTATCATGAGAATAATTATGATTTCAGTGTGTATTACCCTTAACACACTTATAAATGTACATAAAAGTTTCTCACGCCACTGGAAGGCACTCGGGGGTAATAGACTGAAATTCCTATTGTCTCATAGCGTGCTCGGAGTTAAGCTCAGAGGCACCATGAGATGGTAGTCGGGGTTAATGAGTTAAGTCATTGTGACATTTTTCCATAGGGGGGTGTCTTACTACTTCCAGCTTTGGAAGTGGGAGCCCCTCACTGCTTAGGCCTGTGTGTAACCTGAGACTGTAACCTAGGTGGTCTGCTTTTTCTGAGTTTGAACTGAGAAGGCCTGGAAAGGACTAATTCTTAGAAGGCCAATGCCTACTAAATCTGGGAGGCTGTACTTGCAGGTTTAATAGTTTGCATAAATTTAGCTTTTCCCTCCATCTTTTTAAGGACTTTTTCTGCTTTGTTGCCAAATAGGTGGTCTTGGTTTAAGGGAGCATCCAGTAATTTAACTTTAACATGATCTGGCAAGTTTTGCTCCTTAAGCCAAACATGCCTTTTAAGTACAGACCCAGTGACAGCCGCCCTGCAAGATGCTTCTAAAGAATCAAAACCACATTGCAAAGTATGTTTACCAACGTGTTCAGCAGAATGCATTAAATCCTGTAATTCTTTATGTTCAGCACAATCAGGAATCAACATAATTTTCTGTTTAAGCAATCCCATAATATGTTGCTGATACTTTAACATATGAAACTGGCAATTTAAGGCCCTAAAGGATAAAGCAGCAGAAGTGTATACCTTCTTACCCCATCTGCCCAAGGCACTGGAATCTCTAACAGAGGGGGTAGGATTTTTGGCAGCAGTAGCCTTAATGCCCTTTGGTCCTTGGGGAAACGGTCTCTGGATCCACAGTAGGATTCTTGAAGAAGAACTTGTGAGAGTCAGATACTCTGTAATACCTGTCAGGTTTTCTGGGAGCTGGAGGTAAAGTGTCTGGGGATAGACTAGATTCCAGGAAGGCATCATTTACAACGTCCAGAACAGGAGGGATAGCTAAAGGCCTGTGTTGAGGGAGGAGTAAGAATTCCCTAAGCCTCTTTTTGGAGTCAGAGTAATCCTGGCCTTCCCAGCGGAAATGCTCCCTAAAAGTGTGCAAGGTTTCACCAAAAGAAAAATCTTCTGGAGGGGAAGCAGAGGGAATGGAATCCTCTACATTAGAATCCTCATAGGTAGATAAGGGCAAATCCTGGTCATCAGAAGAAACAGAAATTTCAGAATCCTGATCAGAAGAATCAGAAGGAAAATCAGTTCTAGGTCTCTTAGAGGGGGAAGGCTTGCTTCCCCTAATTAAAGAAATAAGGTCTTCAGCCATTATAAGCATTTGTTTTTTAGGCATATTGGGCTGACCATGCAGTTTGGACGTCAGTTTTCTAGGTGTGGGTCAAGTTTTAGGCCTTGAAGAAGAAGATGACGTCAGTTTAAAATGCAAATCTGTAGGCCAGAATACACCCTCAGAAGCCAGTGCCTGCATAGTGGCTCCAGACCCATCCAAGGTAGAGACATCTGCAGGTTCCATAGTTGAAGAAGCATCTCGTGGCATACCGGACTCTGAATGGGTCTCAGTAGAGGCCTGCAAATCTGAAGTAGTGGGTATCAGGGGCTGAAAATGCGCCTCACTGAGCACCGGCGAACTAGCGACTAGCTTAACGAAAGCATCGTCAGCAGTTTTGGACCTATGCGGTCTGTCTGTCTTTATCCTTATGGATGGCTTACCAAAGCAATTTCTGGATAGTTAAACCGAGTACCAAAATAATTTGCTGTGAAAATGGACTAACGACGAATAGTTCAGGGGTTGAATAAGGCACAAAACTGACAGTGAGGGACGTCATGGTCTGGGCCTAAGCAAGGAATGCAGTACAAATGAAAATCTTTATGAGGTATTTGCTTTCCACAGGTAAGACAGTTGTTAACTTTTACTGACATCAGTTAAGAGCAAGAAAAAGGATCCCCAACAGGGTACTTAGCTTTTTTCGAAGACTTTGGTTCTGAAACTCGAAAACGAAATTTCAGGAGTCTGCCAACTGGCACTTGTGAACTGCTTCTGCTTCGGGCACTGCGCAGCAAGAAAGACTGATGTAATGTCATCGGCTGCATGTTTTATACCCCTGATGACCAGACTTCATGGAAGAAGAGACAGCATCCGACGCAGGAATCCAAGACTCTGGTATTCAGGCCGGCTGATGGCTACCTGCAGACAGATAACCCAAATGTAATGACTGCAACAGTGAAACATGAAGAACATCTAGGAAAGCCTTCCCTGTTCCCTCTCCCAGGACTGACAAGACTGGCTCCCTTACCCACTAAGAGGATCCCAATAGCCACAAAGGACATGATTAACCCCTTGTCTACAGTAGCTGCAATTGCTACAGCAGAGGGATCCAGAGTAAAAGATGAATGGTCTGAGGTACAGCTAACAGTCACAACACAGTCGCCCACCTGCAGCTGAGGCAAATTACTAGCCTTCTGTGATGGCAAAGGTTGTTTGCTTAACTTTTTTTGTGGCTGGAAAAAGGACCAGCTGTATGATTGACAGATTGCTCCATGGCCAAGTTGAAAATCATGTCTCTTTCCCTTGGAAGACAAGCAGCAAATGCCTTTAAAAACAAGTCTTCAAAAGTCACTTTTTTCACAAGCAAACACTGTAAAAAGCACTTTAAAACAATTTGCTAGCCCCTCAAAGTAAAATATATACAATTTCTTCACAGAAAAATGGTTTTCAATTAATTTAGACAACCTTTAAACTAACAAGAAAAAAAGAGCTTTCCTGTTTAAAAGCACAGTATGGTATGGTCTCATGGCAGTCCATTAAAACACATACTCCAATCTTTAAAATAACTTTCCTGAATTCCAAACTTGTCTTTTAGGCAGCTCAGCTTAAAGTGTCTGACAGTTTGAGTGCGTGGAATGTGCCCTGAAGCTTTGGAAACTGGTCAGCTCTTACATCCTTCAAAGGATATAACCAATTTAGCTAAGGCTACTACAACAGTGAATTTAAAGCCCATTCCGTAACACCCCAACTGGAGTTCCCCAAGGATCCAAACTGGGTCCCCCTTCTCTTCAACATATTCATAAAAGACTTCCACAACTCCATCCCCTTCACAAACATTATCCAATATGCAGATGATTCAACTATTATCTGTTCTGCTACCTCCATCCCTACCCTCCTTAAGCTCAGACAAGATGCATTCTTAACCACCGAACAATGGATGAAAAAAAAAATCACCTCGCACTAAATGCATCTAAAACCAAACTAATGCTATTTACCCCCTCCAAAGTCACCTCTTTCAATACAAGTACATTCTCTATCACTAATCATAGTAATACACCTATCGAACTGGTATCAGAGGCCAAATTATTAGGTGTCCAAACTGATAGCTTAAATTTAGCTCCCATCTTCAACTAAATATTAAAAAAAAAACACAAAAAACTTGGTATGCTCTACCGACAAAATCGTTATTTCACATCCTCCACTAAAATCACCCTCTCCACCACATTTCTCATCCCCTCCCTCCTCTATGGAGCCCCACTCCTAACTAACCTACAATCTTCACTCAAACTGCAACTCTCCTCTTCCTATAACAAAATTGCCAAGTTCGCTACCGGCCATAAGTCCTCCACACACCACTGTTCATCTCTCCACAAACTAAAATGGTTGGAACTGACCAATCAACTTACCTATACACAACTTACTCTTGCACGCAAGCTCATTTTCAACCCTTCCCTCTATCTCTCCCGTTCCTCTACCTTTAAAATGCACCTCCCTGATAGACTACTAAGATCTAACAACCAAAACCTAATAGAATCGTACAAACCAACTCGTCCCCAAGGAAAAAATCTCCTATCCTATGGTCTAGCTCACCTCTGGAACTCCCTACCACCACCCATTCACACCACCTCAAACCACCTTTCATTCAAAAAATCTCTTCACTCACATCTAATATCCCAGTGGGAATGCTCCTGCT
>NC_056745.1:1083516972-1083616972 GCF_019279795.1 Protopterus annectens
ATCCCCTTTTTTGGCCCAGGCACTAATGGCTCTCCCCTCTTTTGAATTTGTCAGTTTAGCCAAGGGTAATTACCACAACCTTTCTCATAGAATGGATTTACTCATATAGAAGTCTGTGATTGGCTAGCTTCAAGGAGGGAAGTCAGCAGTCAGAGTGAAGATATCTTCAGTACTTTCTTGCTGACTCGAAGAGAAGCAGCTGAGATGTTTCATAGGAGCAGCAACTGGCTAAGAGCCTTATTCGTTTCTCACAGTTAAATCTGTGTTAGGGAACCCCTCATCACAGAACTTAATGCACTTTTAACAAAATACCTTTTAATTTATTTTCTGACTAAAAGCAATATTTACTATTAAGAAGCACAGTGTTTTTTTATCAATATCACAAGTTTCCTGTCAGGGATTACGATTTTTTAGCTGTATTCTTGCAAACTGGGGACCAAGTTTGTGAAAATGTGTCCTGCTTGTGTAAACTTTACATCGTGTGACTAAAGTTTCACTTTGGAATGAGAAGGAATGTGTTTTAGTGGGGTGTATATTTATACTGCGGTGGTGGTGCTGCGGTAGCGTTGTCACCTCACAGTAAGATGTTGTCCGGTTCTATTCTCAGCAAGAGCGTCTTCTGTGTAGAGACATGCGTGAATGGGCATACCTTCGTGGAAGGTTGTGCGTCAGGGCTGGCAACTCGGCACGTAAAAATCTACTGCCAATCATTAGCGGACCGGAGTTCCGCTGTGGCGACCCCTAACTGGGAAAAGCCGAAAGACACAGCAACTTGTTTGTTGTTCTGCAGTTTCACTATTCTTGTATCGACAATGTCAAATTCGATATTGTCAGCTTTCGAGAACGTAATATAGACCCACTGATAACCTGTCTGACTTACATTCCATGACTCAGAAATCCTTCATCTCTGTGGAGACCTGGCTTTCCCACAACCAGCTAATTCTGAATGAAAAAAGACTAAACTCTTACTTTTTCTCCCCAAAAGCCTGAATAACCTCAAATCCACCTTTACCATCCGGTCTCTTGATAATACACCCATTTTAGTCGAACCCTACACAAAACTTCTAGGGGTTACAATAGATGACCAACTGAAATTCAATCTGCATGTCAAAAGTTGTATTAAAAACATCAAGAACTTGGTCTCTTATACAGAAATAAAAAGTTTCTATCCAACAAGGCTAAGGCTTCCCTATCTCATGCCTATCTCCTACCAAGCCTACTGCACAGCTCTCAGATTCTCTCCTAACTAAATTATAAAATA
Source organism: Protopterus annectens (assembly GCF_019279795.1). Classification (NCBI taxonomy): domain Eukaryota; kingdom Metazoa; phylum Chordata; order Ceratodontiformes; family Protopteridae; genus Protopterus; species Protopterus annectens. The sequence goes on from NC_056745.1 coordinate 1,083,518,234, forward strand.
CCTAAAACAAAGTGGCTAGATTTGTTGCTAATCAAAGCTATAGGTCTCATCACTGTCTCTCTTTAACACACTTAAACTGGTTGGAACTACCTCTCTTGCTTCTCCTCTCCCAGATTCAGACTATCCACTCTGTTCTATACCAACCATCTTTCTGCCCTAGCTTGACTCCTCTTATCTAGTCTTATACCCCTTCTAAGTCTGTCTGAAGTTCAGACCCAAATCTATTACACATTTATAAACCTAAGAGCAAAATTGGTCAAAACCACTATAGCTACCACACTTCCATCTCCTGGAACAAACTCCCAGTGGAAAATTGATCCCTTAAACAACCACATGTATTCAAATCTATTGCCAAAGACTACCAAAAAAGCCACTGAATATGTCACTGCACTCAGCCCCCTTAAACTGTCATCCTCTCCTATTTTTAGTACTCTTTTAGCTTTTTACTGGCTCCTGCCACTTTCAGAGCTATCTATTCTACCTCCTCTTTATTGGGTTATGGCCTCTTACCCCTTCTTATAATTCCCTTACTTATTTTTACCCACATACTTTCTCTTATTACAACTACCTGTCTGTATCAACAACTATTCTCTTTTTTCTTTCTTTGTTCATATATTGTATATATAATATAAGGTTTACCATTACAATTTCGCCGTGCAATTGCATGGCTATGAAGTATTCGAACAACAGATGTTCGAATACTTCATATTTCGGCAGGTTAGGTGAGCGAATGCTATTATTGCGAATGGATTGTGCATTCGCAATTATAACGTTCGCTCATGTAAGGGGATTGCGGTACAGTGCGGTTAGGGAAATACATCCCTTTCCTCACTGTAGTGCGATCTCGGAGTTGGAATATTAAGTTAGGGGGGCGTGAGGGGTGCAGGGGGGCTTGCCCCCCTGCATAAACGTGAGTTTAGGCTAGTTAGTTAGGGAGTTAAGGGAAGGGTGGGATTGCTGTTAAGTGTCGAAAATGTAGTGAGCGACATTTTCGACATTAACAGCTGTTTTCCGACTTTAGGAACGTTTGGAATTGTGTACTTTTGGCGAAACACTTCGCTGATAAGTACACTTTTTTTTTTTTTTCGAAATAATGATAGTAAACCGTAATATAAATCTATTTACCCTTCTTATTTTCTAGATTGTACTTTTCCTAACTCAGAATTTTGTATTTTCCATTTGTATATATTTTTAACTTATGTACTGTCAAAGTGTTATTGTTTACATATTTTTTTACTGTTTTAAATCTTAAATGCAAATGTTGTGGATCTCTTCTCCCCTGGGTCTCTGCTGAAAAATGGCTATCGGCTCAGCCAGACAATCCCAGTCAACAAATGTAAACTAAATAAATAAATATATTTTCATTTTACACTGTTGGAGAAATGGATAGCTATGGTACTTTCCTAGCTCCCTCCTGCATTTTCCTGTTTTGCTTTCCCTTTATTCTTCTCCATGCTTGCCCTCCAATTCACCACTTTCCTGTCTACCCCATTTTAATATCTATAATCTTGTCAAAAAATAAAATCACACATAAGTAACAAAACAATGCAGCCTTTCACTTTTTGGCCTCTATGTTTGCACGGAGCTTGGCATCATGCACCAATGCCAAATGGTGGTTAAAGCCTGACGTGGTTACCTCCGTGCAATTACGCTTAAACATGTTGCGCTATGTCAACACACAGCAACACATGGTGAATTTAGTATAAAGAATAACACTATAAAAAATAATTTCATTGCATTATCCTTACTTATTTAAAAGTATTACATACACCTGGATTCAAACCCTATATCATCTGGGCTCAAAAAGAAACCTTCTTCTGCAATAGTTTCTTCCTTCTGTTGTAGAGTTTGTTAATGGCAGGGGACCACCAGACTGCTTGCTTTTTTGGAGGAGAGCATCTTGGTTCTGTTGGGTATGGCTAGTTCCATGCATGTATGTACGTGTTTGTACAGTGCATTGGTGTATGATTTGGCGGTCATGCACCTATTTTCTATTTGCATGGGTGCCGTGAAGTTAGCCACCTCTGTTTTTAGGAGCCCAAAGTCAGCTTTGGAGAAGTTTTTCATGGTGGTTACTTTTGCTGGTGGTGTGGGTGAGATGTGGATTTCCATGGTAATTAGTCTGTGGTCACATCTAACCAGGGAGGAATTGACTATTGGTGTTGAGCAACGGTTGCCCATGTTTGTAACAACCAGGTCAAGGAGGTTTCTTCCTCTAGTGGGGGTAAGAATGACCTGGTCCAGCACATTGGAATTAATGAATTCCAGGAAGCGTTGGGCAAGTGTATTGGTGCAGGAGTAGTTTTCCCAGTTGATGGAGGGGAAGTTGAAGGCAGTATGAGACTGTTGAGTTGGACCCTAATAGTTTCCAGGGTGCTTAGGAATGTGGAGTGAGAGTCTTGGTACATGGTTAGGGACCTATAGCAGGCTATGACCTGAATCACCGCCTTACCCACTGTTAGTTGTACCTGAAATATCTCTGATGCATTATGCTGGGCTACTAGTCTGGAGGTGTGCATATCCTTTATGAATATGGAGATGCCACTGCCTTTGGAGCTTCAGTCCATGTTCCACTGCTGATGTCATCCAAGTTGCCCTGCAGCCTTGTAAAAGTCAGACTTGTGCTATGTCGCTTGTACAAAATACAGAATTCTCTAGTCTGTGTACTTAGGTAGGGGTTCTGTTCTCACTGCAGTCAACTGGGAGATGTATGTGGGTGTGTGTGTGTGTGCGTGTCTATCTAGTCAGAGGAGCATAAGTGTGTATCCTGCAGTTATCACTCCAATCCCATCAATTGCCAATATTTTGACACTTGTATATGCCTACAAATCCATTTCATGCAGGCCTCCCAAAGTCTTCTCTCCAACATCCACTGCAGTTTCTTATAGTTAACATCAAAAATCCCAGTTAAAATGACACTATCCTTCGATGGTTCCCTTCCTGAAATAGCCACACCATCAGGTGTGATGTCTGTCTGGGTCTCCCCCAGGCTACCAGACCCACATGCCTGTATTCAAGCCTGGTTGCATGTAACTGCATGCACACAATGTACTGCATTATCAAAATCATTCCCTATCAAGACATCAAAAGGGATATCCTCAAACACCTACTTGCTTGCTTCCTTTTCCACTCTTCCAGTCATGGTGAAACCTGACCAAAAGCATATGGAATGGGGTCATTCCTAAAGCTCTGACTGGAGTGGACTTCCTAAGCAAGTACTGTTCCTCTTTAACCACTGCAGGATTCACAATGGTTATATGTCAGAGGCTGTGCCTCTCTTAGCAGTGACCTGTTCTCCATCCACTAAGATAGGATATAACCTCTGGTGATAGTTTGCTCCCCTGTTTTCTCCAGAAAACTTACCACTGGCATACTGTTATTCCTACATGATGGCTGCCCCACCTTTTGTTCCCCACCTTGCCTCCATGGACATCTATATGATACATGGCCCCATTGGTTACATATCAAACACTTATCCCTTGATCCTGGTCATGTACCTGAACGACTGGCTTCCCCTCTTACTGGTGTACTCTGTTGGGGTGGTTTCGGCTTGCCACCATGAGTTCCCTTATATCCATGTGCAGCACTGAGTATCCCCTTCCTATGTAGTGATGCCCTGTTTGCTAAGTAGAAATCCCCCTTTTTTTCCCAGCTCATCCACAGAGTTACACTCTCAGTCTGCTAACCAGATTCTCATGTCCTCAGGCAAAGTGCTAAGGGCTTGTTCCCTCACCAAAAGATCTACCAGCCCTTCAAAAGTGGTGACCTTACACCCGCTTACCCACTTATGAAAATAAGTGCTTAACTCAGCAATATAATAACACACATTTTCATCTGCGTTGTGTCTATGCTCAAGAAACTTTTTCCTGTAAGCTTCAGGTGTTAACTTAAACCACTCAAGTAAACAACATTTGACTTTATCATAATTTAAACAATCAGTATCAGACAATTTAGAAACAGCAGTTACAGCTTTACCATGGAGTAAGGTGGTCAGGAACTGTACTGAGAGCCCTTGGTCAACATTATATTGTTTACATCTTTCACATATATGAATACAACTATCAAAATTATCACCCTTTGTGGAAGAAATTTACTGACCTTTATTGCTTCTGGGGTTCAGTTATTCCCTTCCCCATTACCTGCATGACCCTGGCAAAAAGTCAGCATCAAACTCCCAAGTTGACACTGTTTGTCATTTTCTTCAGTCTCCAAATGCTGCAGTCTCTCTGTTGATTCCAATTACATCTGTTTCTCCTTTTCTTCAGCCTCGAAATGCTGCAGTCTCCCTGCTCATACTAGTTCCAAACATTTGGCCTCCAGTTCAAGTCTCTAACTTCAGATGGATTTTTAAGGCCTCTGAGAAAAAGGTGAACTGTCTTGTTTCTGAGGGCTGCAAATTCCCATCAACAGACTGGTTATCCTCCTGATTGCTGGTCTGAGCTGCGACTATGGCAGAAATCACTTCCTCTTTAGTCAGGCTGGCATGCGCTAGTCCTTTGGCTTTGCATACCTTGGCCAATTGGTTCTTTGTCAGCTTCCCATAATCCTCTGCTGACATATTTGCGTGCTTTCTCTGACTAAACTAAACTAAACTAACAAAAAATTTAAATAGAACTGTTGTTAAATGAAACACTGAATGTTTACCTTGTGGCTGCTTGAGAGTATACCCACCTTTAGTGACAACTGCCTACAAGCTACAGAAGTTCAATTAATATCCCCCCACTGCTCACCAATATGTGACGTCACCAATCTGGACAAGTAATCATAGAGCCTGAATCCTCACCACTGACACTGGAGAGGGATGTTCACTTGGAATACAAATGGATACACTCAGTATTTCCAGATGGAGACCTCTCTGCATTAAGCACAATTGCCCTTAGAGCACACAAGGGAACACACTTAGGCCAAGGTCTGGGTTTCTCTCACTCTGTCTCTCCCCAGGTCCCAGTAAGGCTCCTCACTAGCACAGCTGTAGAATTAAGTCCTCAGCCGAGTGCCTAAGCCAAGTCCTCCACCACAATATCTGTGAAACCAGTGCTTCATGTCCCTTCTCCAAGTAGCTGAAGCACACACACACACATACACCTGAGAAAGGCTGGCACAGATTACCTGCTCTACCAACTTTGCCCAGACTATAAGGTAGATTCACTGCCACCAATCAGTTACTATAAGGGTCTTAAAAGGGAAGTTAATATTAATACAAATGGTAATGTTGACCAAGCAATAAGACTTTCAGGAGTAGCCACAGTATCGCCAAATAAATATAAAGTATTCTCAAAGGTTAAAATATTTTCTAAAGGACCAGCCACAATGAAAAGTTTGAATATATTTAATAATAATAAATAATAAAAGAACATGAAAAGATGAAATATCTATTTACAATATACACCAGTGTTTCAGACACAGGAAAAATTAAAAATAACACAGCTGGAAATATTCACACTATTACAGAAAAACAATACTTAACTATTCTCACTACATTTTCCTAACTTCTTTAGAGAATTACTATTCCTGGTCACTTACTAGACCAAGGCAAGATGAAGTAGGTGAGGGATCCTTCTATGTCAGGTTCCAAGAAACAAGACTGGCCAGTCTGACTGATAGCCTTCTCAATATAACATCTAAATATTATTTCTGGGATAGCTTACAGAATGACATAACATCTGGTCATCTGACTTTGTTTCCCACACTATCACCCAAACTAGAAGCTGCCAGGATTTAAGCACCTACGGTGGATATAAAAAGTGCACACACTCCTGTTAAAATGCCAGGTTTTTGTGATACAAAAAAATGAGACCACAATAAATCATTTCAAAACTTTTCCTACCTTTAATGTGACCTATAACCTACACAATTCAATTGAAAAACAAACAAATCTGATAGGGGAAAAAACATAAAAAATAAAAAAAAACATACGGTATGCTGGTTGCATAAGTGTGCACATCCTTAAACTAATACTTTGTTCTGTGTGCGCACCCTTAAACTAATACTTTGTTGAAGCACCTTTTGATTTAATTAATGCATTCAGTCTTCTTGGGTAGGAGTCTATTAGCATGGCACATTCTTGACTTGGCAACATTTGCCCACTTTTCCTTGCAAAAGCGTTCCAAATCTGTCAGACTGCAAGGGCATCTCTTGTGCATGGCCCTCTTCAGGACACCCCACAGATTTTCTGTTGGATTTAGGTCTGGGCTCTGGCTGGATCATTCCAAAACTTTAATTTTCTTCTGGTGAAGCCAATCTTTTGCTGATTTGGATGTCTGCTTGGGGTCATTGTCATGTTGAAAGGTGAAATTCCTCTTCATCTTTCTAGCAGATGCCTGAAGGTTTTGGGTCAAAAGTGACTGGTATTTGGAACTTTTCATAATTCCCTCCACTTTAACTAAAGCCCCAGTTCCAGCTAAAGAAAAGCAACCCCAAAGCATGATACTGCCACCACCATGCTTCACCGTGGGGATGGTGTTCTTTTGGTGATGCAAAGTGTTGTTTTTCTGCCAAACGTACCTTTTGGAATTGTGGCCAGAAAGTTCAACCTTGGTCTCATCAGACCATAACACATTTTCCCACATGCTTTTGGGAGACTTGATGTACTGTTTTGCAAATTTTATCTGGGCCTGGATGTTTTTGTCTGTAAGAAAAGGCTTCCGACTTGCAACCCTACCTCATAGTCCAGACACGGAGAATATGGGAGATTGTCACATGTAGTACACAACCAGTACTTGCCAGAAATTCCTGCAGCTCCTTTAGTGTTGCTGTAGGTCTCTTGGCAGCCTCCCTGACCAGTTTTCGCCTTGTCTTTTCATCAATTTTGGAGGGACGTCCAGTTCTTTGCAACATCACTGTTGTTTCATATTTTCTTCACTTTTTGATGACTGTCTTCCCTGTGTTCCATGGTATATCCAATGCTGTGGAATTTTTTTTGTTCCCTTCTCCTGACTGATACCTTTCAACTGTCAGATCCCTTAGATGCTTTGTAAGCTCTCTGAGAACCATGGCTTTTGCTGAAGCAGGCAACTGAGTAAATGTCAGGAAAATCCTACTAGGACAGCTGAACTTTATTTGGGGTTAATCAGAGTTTCTTTAACTGGTGGCTTGTGTGTACCCAAGAAGACTGAATGCTGTAATTAAACCAAAAGGTGCTTCAACAAAATATTAGTTTAAGGGTGTGCATACACAACAAAGTATTAGTTTAAGGGTGTGCACACTTATGCAACCACCATACTGTACATTTTTTATTTTTTATATTTTTTCCCCTAATAGAGTTGTTTGTTTTTTCAACTGAATTGTACAAGTTATAGGTCACATTAAAGGTGGGAAAAGTTTTGAAATCATTTATTGTGGTCTCATTTTTTTATATCACAAAAGCCTGGCATTTTAACAGGGGTGTTTACACATTTTATATCCACTGTATTTGCTACCATGCACACAGACAGAGCTTTGCTCAGATCTGCTGTAGCTCCTGGAAGTTATAAAACAATTTCAAACCTCCACCCTTCCAAAGTACCATTTAGCTCCCTGCTAGAGACAATAAAGAAGGCTTCCTAATATTTGTTTGCCCAGACATTTTCTCTCTGGCTGCAACCAGAACTGTAAGATAAAATCCTTATGGTCTAATTTAATTTCAACTATTTTTCAAAGTTAGCTGGGACTGACATTAACCTCTTCTCTTCCAACATCCTCTTTTAAAACATATACATTTAGTTCAGTTACAGTACAGTCAGGACCCACTGTTGGTACATTTGTAACACAAGTAACTTTAATAAATAAATTTTCAACTTAAGTATCTGTACAGATCACTGTGATATATAAATGACATATAATTCTTTACAACATTCCAGCTAGCTGTGCTGGAATGTGTTACACATGCACTGACCTACTTCTCCTGGCATAGGTGGTAAAACCTCAGATCATCACAGACACCATGAATAAAGTTAAAAATAATCTGTTCAGGTGTGTCTGAGTAGGTAGGAGCTCCACAATATGACTTAAAAATGTAAATGACTGTATATAAGTAGTAATAAAACATGACTACTCAACAGCATTGCTGAGTTGCAGCAAGCAAGTAGTTTTCTTTCTTTCCAAATAGCTACATACAACATAGGCACAAGGGAAAATGTTATGTTTATAAAGGTTTGACTTAGACCACTGACTTAACATGGGAAATCACGACCTACCATATTTAGTAAGACTGTTTTCCTGAAAATGGGTTGCTTGTGGAGTCTGAACAGCAGTGTATCATCCAAGGTATGAAGAGTTTGAAGCAAGCTAACTGCTCAAGAAGAGTGAAGTCTAAGCAACTAATCTCTCAAAGACAAGGTAAACTACACTTGTTTCCATCTGTTAGGGAAAGACAGACAAAATCCTGACATAAGCCAATAGCTGACACAAGACTGTAAACTTAACAGGCATCTGTATCAGGACAGTTGGAAAAAATGAGTTATGCTGTTCTGTAATGTGTTTATAGAGAGAGGCTGCTGGAAGGATGCTCATTTTAGGCAAAGGAGTCTGTTAGAAACATATTATTTCCTTTGAAAATATGGAATTTCAGTATAGTATGATTGCTGATAAGAATCAGTAATTTTCCTTTTTTCTCAAAAAGTTTTAAATAGCTATGAGGTTGGATGACCAGAAGTGAGGTTCTCTGAAAGAGATATCTCCAGTGTCTGGGTTTTGATATATTCTTGTTATCTCTGAAATCTTACTTGAGCATGTCTTCTAATGACTATATTGATCACTACAGACCTAGATGTAAGATCAACAGAATCATAAGAACATTCTGAGGTATGTAAGAGGCAACCACTGCCATACATTTGGTTAACACCCTGACAGCTTAGGTCTATGTGACCTTTTTACTCTTTGGTTTGAATATTAAAATCATAGTCTTAAAACTGGTAATGACTAGTTCTGACCCAAAAGTGTAGAAATATCCTGGACTCCTTGTCAGTTCTGCTGTGTACGCAGAAACATGTAAGGGTAGAATGCACCATGACCATCCATACTCAGTTTTTAACAAATTGATTTAGGCTACTGAAATCTAGTATGGGCCTGAGGTCCTTTGATTTCTTGGAGATCAAAAAGAACATTGAATAAACCCCGGATCCTCTCTGGTGTAATAGGGCCTCTTGGGTGTCCCTTTTTAGAACAACGTTTATGGTCTCCACTTTTGCTGCCCTTTTTTGACAGGCTAGGAAGTGGAATGCAGGATGGTTTTATCAACAGGTAAAAGGGATTGAAACTGCTTCTGAAAACTATCTCCCTAACCCATTTATGCTGCATAATGGCAACCCACATAGTTTGATGCAGACAGAGACAGCCCCTGACTGCCTCGAGCAGTGAACTTGATGCCCACAGCAGACAACTATGTTGCTTACATATTTCCATTTTCTCTTTATCTTGGGACCAATTGAAAGGGGAATTTGTGAAAAACACCTTAAAGTTCTCTATAAAGTCACGTAGCTAGAACTAGGCATAGCTTTTCATATTGATGCCTGTCCCCCTGCTCTAGCCACTCCATTAGCTACATTATGTAATAAGTGAATGGAGAGGGAAGGACTATTAAACATAGTAGACACCTGTACCTCCAGCTGTATAGGGTATGTTTACAGCTAGATCAAGCTGAAATCTGTTCATATGCATCAGGTAATTTAAGGCTCAAATGGTATAGGTACCCAATATATAGTTCCATCTCCCCATTGTATCCATTCATCTGGAATCATTATCTGGAGGATAGACAGCCAGGCTCTCATTCAAGGACTTTCATTTGGTTGCCATCACTATAACTATGGAGTCAGTAATGGGATCCTTGCTCTAATATGGCCTGTCCTTAAGAGGATGCAGTACCCTGTCAGACTTCCTTGAAATGGGCTCAGCCACATAGGGTTATCAGCAAACACTTCTGATCCAAGCTGCTCCTGTCATCAGTAGAAGAAGCCACCCAGATGCAGAATGGGCATATCATAACGTCTCCATCAAGATATCTTCATCTGGGAGAAGGGTCTACAGGCCAAGTACCCTTCTGCCTCTTACATTCCAGACTTTCACCAATTTTGGGGTCATCCAGAGGGGACTGTGGAAGTCCTCCACTTCATCAAGATCTTAATCCTGGGATAGAGATTCTGAAGGAGAGTTGAACTGCTTCTGCTTGCACTTTATCTTCCTTAGAACCTCAGGCTGGGAATCTACTGAAGGGAAAGAGACTTGTTTTGACCCTGAGGGGTGTGTTCCTGAGATTTTCTGATGCCCATGATAAGTGCCAAAAGTCCTACAATGGTTGGTGTCAATGAGTGGAGGCAAAGGAGGTGCTGTGTATGATATGTCATATCTTGACAGAGCAGTCAATTTCTGCAAAACTTTAAATGTTGACAAAGTGCTTGAGGGTGGAGGCATAACAGGTACATAAGCCAATCTCAGTGTCAAAGACTTCGACATCAAATGTGGTCCAGCACCAAGAGACATCAATATCAAGGTCACTCTTGGACTAGACAGTGATTTTGGCACTGAAAAGTGAAAAGCAAATGTGCTAGATTCAGTTAACTGCCCAAAAACATTAGTGCCTATACTGGTGCCAACTACTAAACCGTGACCTCCTGAAGCCTATTCATTCTCAATACAGAAGAGGCTGATACAGACAGTGATGAGACCAAGGAAGACAGTGCTAAAGGGTCAAGCCCTTTCAACACTGACATGCATGACTGGTAGCTCAGAATCTCTGAGTACCATGCCAGGGAAAGGAGCAGAAGATGCAGAATGCTAAAAAACAAAGGTAATCCAGAGGGCTCGAGTGAAGTCTGGTAGCCCACCTGTGACCCACCGGTTGACGGGACTAACAAGAAACAGAGTATAAAAGATAAATCCAGATAAAATCGATTTAGCTAGCAGATATAGGAGACTCTTTCTCTGATAGCCTCCCCATGGGAGAAATAATGACATTTTGTTGAAGTTTCCACTAGTTCATTCAGTTAAGTAGGTAGATGGATGAGTGTTCTTGTCCTAATACATTACATTCAAAAGGTCGGTTATTTAAAGGCAATTACAGACAATGGTGGGAGGGTCCACAGGAGATGACTGGATGAAAATCTGGGAGATGAGAAAACATGGAGCCAATCCCAAAGCTTAGAGGTTAGTCACTTATTTGAATATTCCTGAAAGACCCACGTGGGTTTACCAGCTCAGCAGCCTGTGGAACCTCATTCTTAGTTAAAAAGTTTTACTTTTATTTTAACTTTTAAACAAACCATGACAACACATTATGAGCTACAACTATAGAACTATATTTAAGAAAACACTTTCACCTGAGCTTCATCAGGTCCATCTAACAGAGTGGTTTAGACTTTAAACATTGAAAATGCCTGTTTTTATGGGGGCTAACCAGACTTTATTAGTCTGCTTTGTAACACACAAAATAAGAGGCTGTGTCTGCATCAGTTGGGCTCATACTCCTTGGAGCCAAATATGAAAGCTTTATTTCAGAACTTGTTTACAGTCTATCACATGTACTATGATAGGGTGTGCCCACTTTTACGGGGCTCATTATCTCCTGACATATTATATGAAAGGCTAATATTCTCTTGTATAACAAAAATGTTTTACAGTGCCTGCTTATAAGAGGCTCATATAGATGATTAATGTGGCTGGTCCCCATTCTTCTTCCTCTTTATGAAGACAGACCTTTTTATATGCAGGGGAAGCATTCACTTAAAGCTACACTAGGTAATTCCCATTTTTGAACAATACATGCATCCAGAGAAAGAGCATACAGTGTAAAACAAGTCACAGTGCTCATTTTTTTACAGAGCTCATGGATATGCACAAGTATGAGGGAAAAAGTAAAACTAAGTAAAGTTTGAGACCTCAGAACCTTTTGTATAGGCTTTCTGTGCCCATGGAATAAAATTCCACCAAGTGCTGAACTGCAGAATATACAAAAACTCTTAATACACATAAGAATCTCAGATCTTCTTTGAGCATAGGCAAATTGTGCCTATGGTGTAAAGAATAATGCAGTGTGGAGTGGTGCCCTGGAGCAACAATTTTAATTGTTCTGCAGATTATAGAAATTTTGTTAAATGGAGACCCAGTGGCTACAGTATCTATGCCTGCTTACTGTGGGATAGCTGCAGTGAAAGGTGGACTGCCCTTGGTCCTAGAGCAGGGTTTTATGGTACCCCAGACAGGGCTCTTTACTGTCAAGCTTCTTCCTGAATCTATGACTTACTGATGGCTCTTCTGTTCAGATTCTTCCTGTCTTCGGGTTGCAGCTGGTAAAGTTAGTGCTATGTTAGATAGCTATGTGCCTGGCTAGATAAAGGGTTAGAAACTGGGATGGATCAGGTGGAAGGGCAATTAACCAATCTCCTGATAAAGGGGCTGGTGCCATGGGGCCCAGGGTGGGGTTAGGTGATGTAAGAGGCTGATGTAATCAGTATGGAAGTGGGCTGTCAATCAAACTGGGAGGGTAGAGTTTGGCCACCTTTTCTTACTCTTAGCACCAAAAGGAAAGCTCAAGTCCCAAATCAGTAGCAGAAAAAAAAGGGTCTATATCATGACATCGAAAAGACCGGTAACTGAACGGCATTAACATCGAAAATGCAGTTTATAGAAGATCATCTTATGGAGGGCTGTGCCCCCGCTAATTATATATACCAACTCTGAGATCGCACTACAGTGAGGAAAGGGCAAATTTTCCGATCTTCACTGTACAGCGATCTCACAATAAACACCTCGATGAACGGCAGTTCGATGTGAAATGTTGTTCGATTACTGGTCTTTTCAATTTGGTGATAAAGACCCAAAAAATACATGTCAAATAACTGAAAGTTGCTGTTTAAGTTTGTGCACATCATGAAGTAAAAAGAAAACACTTTCAAACCCATGCCAGTTAAGTTTTAGATTTGTATACATCTAGAGATCACACACACACACAAAAATAAATAAATAATAATGTGGCTTGTTTGTAGATGCAATGACACAGTAGGCACATGGAGTTGAAATGATTCACATCCTGCACTTTGAATGTATTAATATTGAAAAAACTCCAATGACAGGCATTGACTGTAAACCTCAGTGACTTGATACCTTCAGTGATTAATCAGAAAATGAAGATGTGTATGAAAGTCTAGAAATCAGTACAGAAGATTAAGGCTATAAGCTCTTAATGAGTGTCTTGCTTTAGCCAAATATGCAGAGTTTGCTTCTTTCCTACCTTCATTTGCCTACTGTGTGACTGAGCACGAAGCTTAACCAGACAGTGCTCTTGATGCAAAATAAATCTGTTTTAACAACTGGAACTCTAATTAGAATTACTGACTAACTTTACCACACAAATGGAGAGAGACATATGCACTTACTTATAGATTTCATAGATTCTTACTAAGCTAACTGCCCTTACGAGCCATTTTAAGCTTAGCCAATTATCCCTTGTGAGACTCAAACCCTGAACTTTGTGTTTGTAAGGCAAACACCTTCACCATTAGGCCACCCTCCCAACCACTCCAGGTTAATCCTTGGAGTGTGTACACAGTGTGTTGATGTACCGATAATATGTTGCTATACTGCTCATCAACATTATGGTCATTTGAACAGTCAAAACATTGACAGCAAAATATCTAAACTATAAAACATCTAAATATAAAATACTGACAAAAAAACTAAAGTTGTACTAGAGAGGGGCTTATGCCCTATCCCCACTGTTGTGCGACCTCTGATATGGTATATACAATTAACAAGAGGTATGGAGGATACGGGTGGCGTGCCACCTGCAAAAACATCGACAACATCTGACAAAATCTAACCAACTATAAAACCATTGACAAAATCTGACAAAATCAAACCGCATATAAAACCGTCTGAAAGTTTTTTTATCACCTTTAGTCATAGATACAAATGCAAGATTCACACTTTGTTGAAAAAAATAGTTGAAATCACATTTGGTAGAATTATATTTAGTTATTTCTATTACATTTTAAATGCACAGATTCACAAAACACAGAAGGGAGAAATATAACACTGCAAGTGTTTTCACAGGTGGGTAAGCCCCCCCTTCACCCCAATGTGGAGAGAAGCCCCCCAACTCCCCCAAACTTACATATACCAACTCCACAGTTACATCAGCTTAGAGAAAAGAAATATCTCCTAAAACAGTGGAATCACTGCTAGCACATACGTAGACATCACACCACCAGGGATTTTCCACATAAAAACTGACACAGTTCACCAAACCAACATTACATACTGAATATAACCCTTACAGACTAACTTTATAAAGCACAGAGGAAAAAAAAAACAGGAACAACAACATAAATTCTGCAAAAATCAGCTGACTTAACCACCTCTCAAAGTTCAACATGAAAATACATCCACAACTTGCATGCAACCTAATGTGATTCTGGCAAATGAACATTCTAACAAACATACCATGACCATATATCAGATGACATATTTCTGGACGATTACTTTATATTTTTGTCTGTAGAGGACTTCTTATTATATCTATGGCTCTTTTAAAAAGAATAGAGTGTATTTGTACAAGGAAGATCTTACACTTTTACACACAGTATTTCTCAGCAGCTGGAAATCATCTACAGACATTGTCAAGATCAGTGCTAAAATAATTCAACAAAATTTGCAGCTAGCAGCTATTCTCCATTCAGATAAATGCAACAAGCAATGATTCAAATCAGTTGACTGCTTCCTGTACTCATTGATTGTGCTACTTCCTGTACTGTGCTTTCTGCTACTACTTGCTGTATTTTGTGGAGGTGGAACCTACACTTGCTACTTCCTGGTCACTGCACTCATTGAAAAGAGCAGGGGAGTTTCCCAGTGCCCTGGTCAAATTTCCTCTACACAGTAAGAACACCATCTGAGGTCTTCCCTAGTTGGACAAACCCGTTCAAGATAATGTCCATAAAACAAATATAGCATAGCTTGTTCCCAAAAATGATGCTAGAAAATTGTTATAAAGTCACATTACGGCTTATCAGGTTCCCTATAAGTTTAGTATTCCTTGCATTCTAGCTGAAATAAATGGGTCATTATGGGTATCAGTTCACCTACCAAAATAAAATAACTGAAAAGCTCTGAATTCAAAAACAATTGAGGGGAAGTTACATCTCCCCTAAACCAAACCAGAATTAAAAAAATAAATTTACCATTAACTTTAGATTCCTGATGACCCATGTTGATATAGCATTTTGTAGTGTGGCAGCTGTAACAAGAATCCTTAAATTAGTGATATTCTCTGGTGGGACAAACACTGGTACTAAGTACCTAAGACAGGAAAATGATGAGCAGTAAAATGAAAATGGAACTCGCCAAACAAACATTAAACACCTTCTGCAGAAACTGCAAAAAGAAATGCTCATCTAAACATCTTCCATGGACAGTGTTGCCACTCATAAAATTTGAGCGACTAGGAGAAACAGGTTTTTTAAACTGAGCAAGCCACAGTTTTAATGAGATATATGGCTTTCAACTGTGACAAAGTCCAGGACTAGTCTGCAAAAATTTGTTTTAGGTTCTATAAAGAATCCTGAATAAACAGCTGTTGTACTAATATAAGGCTTTTCTTTATGAGCAAGTCTTATGCTAGAGGTAATATTCTGTGTAGATGTTAGAAATGAGGTCTATGGGATAAACTTACTATCCTATATAAATTACATTTGGGAGACCATGAAACAATCATTTGTCTAACATGACTTGTTTCCATTGGTTGGGACAGTGGGTGAGCTTCTGGTTACATGGTTACTGTGTTACTGTCTTTTTGTTGCTGTAGGTTCTACTGGTTCACAAAAAATGGTATTTTGATAATAGGTAACACAGAGGCATAACGTTTCTTTTATATATGGCATTGCTTCCTTTTCTTCTCAACATCACAGAGCAAGTATTCTGCTGACTGCCAAATTGATGTTTCACAGTTCAAGGAAGTATCTAGAATATTAACAATCACATCTTCAGAGAAAGTCAAGAGTCCTGAACCAAACATGCCTGCAGAATGCAACAGGACTAACTACAGATCTCAGTGAGGCATCAGCTTTGACATATGCATGTTACTGAGCTGTATAATCATTGCATGTTTACTGTTATCTCAGTTCCTTATTGCTGTCTTCCAGATTTGGCAGACAAACCTAATGAAAGATGAAGTTTTGGAACTGGATTGCAGTCTTTTAATTTATTCCATTTTATACTTTAAATAATTCAGGAAATGATGACAAAATTTCAAATAACAACCGTAAACTGCAAATCAACACATAAACAAATGCCTGTTTAATCTAATTACACAACAGTTTCTTATATGTATATCATACGTATATGGTCAGATTAGTTGAGATAAAAATTATTTCACTTAATCTGTTACATTAGAATCTGTCCGGATGAAGTGCAACAAGACCAACATTTCTTTCCTGTGTGACAACAGTATATATATTAAGATGATTTCAAGATCAGCTGTTTAAACAAATCTGTCCTGTCAGCTGTGCTGTGCTATATGTAATGTGCTGGTTTTCTTTACGTGGTCACAGAAAGGAAATCATTCAATAGTGTCACAATGGGACATAGCAGAAACGCCGGTGGTGAAGAATGTGGAAAATCGACTAAACAACTTAGTTTGGAACCTATCTTTGATTGTTTTGACAGAAACGCACCTTAAACTTTTATCTAGAGGTCTCTTGTTTATTCCCACCCAGAGAGCTGATTTCATGGAGGTAATTCTGAGTTTGAAGTCCTTTACAAGGAGCTTAATGTTGAAACTGAATTTTAAAAAGAATGTGACTGATGATATGCTTATTTACTCCTAATTTGAATCCTTTAGTAGCAGCTTTTGAGAAATTATAATGAGTTTTATGGGCTGACTGATTTAGATAATAAGAAAAGTAAAAAGTTTAAAGACTATAATTTAACTAAGGATGAGTTCAAATAAGGACATTTTAATTAGACCAGCGGAAAAAGTTGGACCAACTGTAGTATTAGATACTAAGTGGTATGATACAGAAAAGGGGTCATTGCTGGCTGATGTTGATTTTTATGGTAAATTACCAAGAAACGAGTTGAATACATGATTTCTGATGTTCAATGTAAGTTAAAGTCTTTATTTATCAACACAATTACAGATAAGCCTTTATTTGATTACTTCATGGTTGGCAAACCACTCATACCAATAATTCATGATCTTCCAAAATTACATAAGGATCTGGTTCACCCACCATTATGTCCTATTGTGTCTGGACATCAATGGTGCATTGAACCAATGTCCATATTCATTGAAAAAATATTTAGACCTTTTTTGGATTCCTTTATATTTATTTTGCATGACACACAGCATTTTTTGAAAGATTTGTTTCTTAACACAAATGGACATGTGTTCAGGACTAATTTTTTATTAGCTACCCTTGATGTTAAGTCTTTATTTACAGTGATTCTGAATGAAATTGTCCTTAATAATCTTAAATGGTATTAAGTGAGTGCACTGATCTTACTGTTGATAAAATCAATCTATTTTGTAATCTTTTGGGATATATTTTAGAGTATAATTTTTTTGTTCAATGACATTTATTATTGGCAAAAAAATGGCATAGCTACGGGCACCTCTTGTGCCAATAGCTACGCCAATATGGTCATGGTGGTTTGGGAGCTTGAGCATGTTATAAAGGTACCTTTCAGTAAGTTGATAATTTTTTATCTGAGATTTGTTGATGACATCTTTTTAATTTGGGGTAGCAACTTGGATGATTTTAATGTTTTTGAGAGGTATATTAATTCAAGTACTCATTTTCTTCATTTTTTCTATGTTCTCAGAGATGAGTACAGATTTTTTTAGATGTGAGGGTTATCGTGGATGGTAGGATTTCAACCAAGCTGTATAGCAAATCCTGCCACTGCAATCATCTCCTATTTCGTGACAGCATGCATCCACCACATATTTTTAAGAATGCAATTATAAAAGTCAAGCTTTCAGAGCCTCTAGACTTAATGCTGATGACAATGATTTTTATAGTCAAACCAACAACCTGGTCAGGTCATTTATTGAGAGGGGATACACTGAGCATGAAATACATCATACTGTAGAGGAAGTAGTACAATTAAGAGAAGATTCAGTTAGGCCTTATTTTACACGTAGTTATATGAGTACATGTGATAGATTAAGTAGATGTGAGAAAAGTTATTTGAAAGTTCTAATATATTATACTAGTAATGCTGATTCATTTATATGAGTATTTAAGAAGTTTTGGCCAGTGTTAATTACAGATAATGAGATAACGGAAATACTAGGGGAACAACCAAGATTTATATTTAAGAATATGAAGTCCTTAAAAAAGACAGTTATGCTACCCAAGGAAAAATGTAGGTTCTAGCAGTTTGAGTTATACCAGACCATGTGGTATATGTAATATTTGTAGACATTTGGATAGTACAGACACTTTTCTCCATCCTGACCAGCACAAGAACTATGTTTTTAATGTTGCTGCCACTTGTGAGTCTATGCATGTGGTTTATTTAGCTTACTGTGGTGCTTGTCATAAGTTCTATGTAGGTAAGACAGATATGGCTCTAAGGAGTACAATAAGAGAAGACTAGTACCATATTAACAATGGTATAATGACTAATGCCTTAGCTAAGCATGTTAAGGATACTACAGTACAACATAGTTCTAAGTTTTTAATTACAGGGAGAGTTTATGAAGATAAATGTGGTGGAGATGTGAGAAATCTCACAGAGCAACTTGAAGCTAAGTGGATTATCAGACTTAGGGGTGATTTTGGCCATGGTCTTAATGATAAGATCCATATTAAACCTATGCTCAAAGTCAGACCATTGTTTAGATATTTTTTTAAAATATTTTAAAGCAGTCTACATATATATGTATGTATATATATGTATGTATATATATATATATATATATATATGTATATATATATATATATATATATATATATATATATACACACACACACATTATTTTCATATCTTATTATTTAGTATGTACATATTTTTAGATATCTACAAACATATGTATATATTTTTATATATTTTATATGTTCTTTAAGGGTTGTTGTGTCTTTTTTTTTTAAATAAGAATGTTAGCACTTTAAATTGTGTGTGTGCTTATCATTGGTCAGGTATTTAATTGATCATGTTATTTAAAGAAAGGTTGATTGTGCTTTTGGTACATCTGATGAAGCAGTGTAGCTGCAAAAGTGCTTATATTCTTTTATTGGTAATAAAGCTAATCTATACTGGATTATTTAGTCATGGCTCAGTCCACATATTTTTTGGGAATTGTTTGCTGTTTTACATTGGTTAGTGGACTGGAATACTGGTGTTTTTTTGTGTTTTTTTTTTTCTTTTTTAAAATTATTCACTTAATCTACTACATTAGAATCTGTCAGGATGAAGTGAACAAGACCAACGTTTATTTCCTGTGTGACAATGGTATATATTAAGATGACTTCAAGATCAACTGTTTAAACAAATCTGTCCTGTCAGATGTGCTGTGCTGTATGCAATGTGCTGGTTTTCTTTATGTGGTAGCAGAAAGGGAATCATGAACCTCTCACAATGATCCAATAATGTCATGGAAGGAATCAGTGGTGACATAGTCCAAGCCTTAAGCTTTAACGCTTTCAATAGTTTTTAGTATCATTTTCTTAAGTGATAATTTTGTATCCAAGTTTTAGAACTCTTTTTCTCCAAAAGAAACACTGGGAGGACAAACAACTTATCAGGACTGCTGCGTACCAGGCATGCATTTGGTTCATGCAGGCACTCCACTTGAGCCAAATACAAGTCTTCTTCAGAAGATAGTGACAAGAGCGATTTTTATCAGTGAAGAAGCAAGTACAGGCTAAATCTTTTTCAATGATCCTGAAAACCGACACATGGTACAGGAAAAAGCACACACTGATTTATGCTGGTCTAATGCCACTGTTACAAGAACATGTACCTATAAAGTCTCAAGTCTAAAATATTCTTCGACAAACTGACAACAGTCTACAGACAGAAATGTGATAGGATCAGATTAGTTATGGCAAAGAGTACTGTTTCATAACTAATTTGTAAATTGCTTGTACAATGAATAAACAAAAAACATCATGGAGACTCTCACTATCTGTGAAGATCAATTAATTTTTGTCCATTCATCTTACACAGTCCATGCTCTTTGCCTTCTATGAATGTTTTTCTTTTCTAGGCCATTCTCTGTCACTGCCTAGCTTGATGTTATGTTCAACCCAACAGACTAATGCTCCCCTGGAGGGACTTTTTTGAAGAGGCTGAACTTGGACGACTATTAAATAAAGTACAGTTGCATGCATTACACTTACCATGACAGTAGATGCTCGAATTTCTCACTGTTGCAGCAGTCATTTGGTTATTATGGGTTATATCCTGCCCTCACAAAGCTCTAGTTCCTCAAAAATTTTCACTCTGTTGATTAGCGAGCTCAGTGGAGGGAAATCAGTTGCTAAAATGAAGAAATCATCAGGACTTTCTTGCCCATATAAAGAGGACAGCATACTCATCCTGAACCTCTAAAAGATACAAACAGTGAACCAAAAGCTTTATATAACAACTGTCCATTTATTTACTTAAACTGATTCCATATAGAAATATGAGGATGGTGGGTGAGTCTACTACAGCAGTGAAGAATTTGAACATCTACTGTTACAATAAGTGCAACTTACACAACTGTACTATGTTAATCATTCTCACTACTGCAGTAGCCTTTTAGCTATATGGTTCATTACCAATTCCTATCCAGCCTGGGAGGAGGAAGGATAAGGGTCTAGGTGCTCCTGGAGAATGTTCTTAGCAAACCAGTTCTGGACCAGGAAATGTATTCCAGTTTGTAATACTTGGTAAAAGTATGCACATAGGATCAAGTTGATGCCTCTTGAAAGGTTCTAGACTCCAACCCATTCCAATATGCCATCATTGATGACGAGGTTCTAATGGAATGTACTCTGATAATGCCTGGAACTGATTTACCATGGAGGGTATAACAAAAGGCAATAGCCAAGGACAACCACCTAGAAAAATTGCTTCTTTCACCATAATAAGAAATAAACCAGCTTTAATAAAGGACTTAGCTCTGTAAAGATAGTACCTGAGCTGCCTATGCATGTCCAGATTATACAGAATCATTTCAACTCAATTCCAAGGATCTGGATAAAACATCGGCAGATTGATGGCTTTATTCAAATTAAACTCTGAAACAGCTATGGGCATAAATGAGTGATTTGTTCTTAATGTGATCCAGTCTCTATGGTAGACCAGATAAGGTTCACCCACCATGACAGTTTGCAACTCTGATAATCTTCTTGCAGATGTCAAAGCAATAAGGTGTACAATCTTCCACATGATGAACCTCAAATCCACCTGAGGAGCTGGTTCAAAGAGAGTTATAATTAACTATTCTAGTACAAAGTTAAGAACCCAAGAAGGAGCCACCCATGTTCAAGGAGGCCTATGAAGAAAATTCCCCTTCAGAAACTGTTTTATCAAAAACAGAGAAGAGAGGGGAGGAGCCATGGGCAGAGGTCATGAAATGGTTGCAAGATATACCTTGATTAAGGAATAAGACAGGCCAGAGATAGTAACTCACACAAATATTTAAGCAGCAGTGGTACATAATCCTTGATGGGACCCCAGTTATCTGCTAGGCACTAACTGGAACATTTTTTCACTTGCCAATATAACATTTAACAGTAAGAAGTTTTCTTGCCTTCTTTAGTACCTGTTTCACATCCTTATAAAAGAGGTGCCTAAAATGGATCAAAATGAATCATCTAGGCAGTTAGTTGAACCTGTTTGATATTGGGGTGTATTAAACACCCCATCTTGTATGAGTAGATTCAGTCTGTTATGAAGCTTGAGGTAAATGCCCTTTGCACGTAAAAGGAATACACCAGTGGAACTTAAGAGAAGAAAATGAGTTGTCTGAGGAACAATGGTTGGCCAATATAGGTTCACTCATCAATGGCTGAGTTGCTGACTGACCCCACAGTGGTGGCAAGGGCTCTTTGTTGTGTTGTTTTTTTTCTTTTTAGATACAGCAAAAGAACAGCCAAGCAGGACTGAAGTAAGTATCCAAACTGTAGCTGAGAACGAGGATTTTAAGCCAGTAAGCAGTGCTGGAACTAGTTGGCTGGAAGGTAGGCTGTCACACAAGTGCTCATAAGTAGGACACACACACCTACACTTCCCTCCACAGTCCTATGTTCTGTAAACTGAACATGAAAATACTAAAATCCCTGTCAGAACACAGCACTTTTATACAATGTACATTGACAAAATAAAATAACAGGTAAATTGTCGCTAAGTGTACAGAAGCACTAAATACATACAAAACATTTTCTACCCATTTAAAACACTTTTCAATTTTTACATCCTGAAAAATAAGTTAAACGTTTGCATAAACAGTACACTTTTACTACAAAATATCCCCCACATCAAAAAATAAGCCCTGATGTATAACCCAACAAATTTTAACACAATCATACCATCCCCATAAACCCTCATTGAATCTGATGACAAAAGTCCAATATAACGTGGCTAAATATGACCAAACAGTAAGCCAAAGCCCACTTTGACTTCCAGAATGTGTCGGCAGACCACTCCAATAAAATATGCTCACTTGTAGCTTGAAACCAAAGTAAGAACATCACAGGCTTGCTGTACTAAATGTACAAATGTTGACAACATGACTTAAATAAATCCAAGTGACTACAACGCAGTCCCGAGAGGTGAAGTCCATAAAAAATTAAACATCTCTTCAATAAAAAAACAAGAATAATTCCAGTTCATGAATAATTCTCCATTGGGGAAGCCAACAGAAAGAGGCTGCAGCCACAGACACAGGCGGTGCAAACACTGAGCCAACAACGAGCCTAGCATCCAAATCTTCCAACAAACGCTCCCAAGTAGGGCAGGTGCAAATGGCCAAATAACTGTCAACATCCAAAAAAAAAAAAGCAGCCAGCACCAAAGTGTAGAAAGCACTCAATAACTTGAGGGAATCATTACAGATTCCGTTGTTCAACATCTAATGGTTAGGGATCCTAAGAAACAGTATCTTTATCTACTACCTAAGATACATAAAAGTTTGGATAAGCCTCAGGGCAGGCCAGTTGTGTCTGGTATTGGTTCCTGACAGAACCCTTATCTGCATTTTTGACTCAATACTTAAAACCTTTGTTAAAATTGATAAGAGCTAGATTACAGGACACCCCACAATTTCTTAAAATTGTTTTGGATACAATATTGGAACCTATGTGGCTCCTTTGTACATTGGATGCCAAGGCCCTATATACTAATATACCCCACTGGGCTGGTTTACAAGCATGAGAATACTGGTTAGAGAGAGCCAACTTGTATCCATCTGGTTTTAACACCTTATTGATCTGTATGGCCGAACATGTTCTAACCAAAAATGTATCCTATTTCCAAGGGGAATGCTATTGGCAAACACAGGGGACTGAGATGGGGGTATCCTTTGCCCTTATTTATGTGGATGTTTTTATGGGGTATCTAGAAGAACATCTGATATACAATGATGCACATAATATATACTTGACTGAGATCGATATTTGGAGGAGGTTCCTTGATGATTGTTGGTTAGTGTGGTGGGCAGACAGACAATATTTAAGGGAATTTGTTCAATATTTGAATGATAATAAGTGGGGGATTGAGTTTACGTTGACTTGTGATCTTCAACAAATTAATTTTTTAGATGTTACCATCTCAAGAAATCTTGATCATACTTTAAAAACTCAGGTATACAGGAAGTACCCCCAATATAATAATCTATTGTTTGCTTCCAGTCTACATCTGTTCCACACCATTAGGGACATAACAAAATCCCAATTTTTTCATATTAGAAGAATGTGTTCCACTCAGGAGGATTTTGAGTTCTATAAGAGGGATTTAACACATAGATTCTTGGTCAGGGGATACGAATCCATTGATGTGGTGTGTGCCAGGGATTGGGCCTCCCAACAGGAAAGATCACAATTGTTGGAATATAAGAACAAAACAATGAATGAGGAGGGTGATACTATCAGGTTGGTGACAACCTATGGGATTAACATCAATTTATTTAAAAATGTGGTGGCTAACAAGTGGAATATATTACTGGCCAATGAGGAATTGAGCCGGGTGTTACCCTCCAGGTTCTAATTTTCCTTTTGAAGGGGGAGGACCCTGGGTTCATATTTTTCTCATTTCAAGCATGATAATATCAGGGGCACTTTGAGTCATCAGTTAACGATCACAGGGGACAAATTGCTGGGATCTTTCCGCTGTGGACACTGTTCCTTCTGTAAGTTTATGTTAAAGTCAAAACAATTTTCCAGTAAAAATACAGGCCAAGTGTTTGACATTAGTTTTTTTGCTAACTGTGGAATAGACTGGGTGGTCTATTTAGCTTGTTGCACCTGTTCGGCCTTCTATATAGGGCAAACCTCCCATCTTTATGTACACGTATGTCAGAACATTTTAGTGACATACGTAATAAACGAATGACTAATGCTCTCTACAGACATTGTACATCCCATAACACTGCAAGATTCACATTCATGGTTATTGATAAGATTCAGGGGGACAGAAGCAATAAAGTAGGTTGGCATTCCATCCTAAATTACAAAGAAAAGAAGTGGATAATTAAGTTGGGGGGGGGGCTTTTCTCTCCAGGTCTAAATGACCAATTATAAGTGAATAGAGATATTTTCTCCTTGTGGGATATGATGTAACAGGAAGGAGGAATTATTTAATTAAATTTATACTTGTGGTTCCCGTCAATATGGTTTGTTCACTGAGGAAGGCAGAAATGCTGAAACCGTTCTGATTATTGTATGGATATGGAGCTGAAACTTTTATTTATTAAAAGTTATTGAGTGCTTTCTACACTTTGGTGCTGGCTGCTCTTTTTTTGGATATCTATAATACTGCCATTATGTGAAAAAAAAATCAACCAATACATCTAATTGTGACAAATGAACTACTATATGCAGTCACAATCAGAAAAACACATTGTTAATGGTGGTGATATTGAATGTGGGGACACAACTGGAGTAAACAGGTGAGAATCACTGTTTTTTTGGATGTGTACATGAAGAGCACATATCTTAATGTCAGACCACCAAGAAAAAAAATCTACATTCACGCTGAAGTTTTGCTAGTTTGTTTCATCATATTCTTACAAGGCATTTCCATAAAATGAAGACATAATGCAAACTATATAAACCACTCCCACAAGAGGGGAAAACATACTGGACCTGATCATCATCAACATGGGGACTCTATGCCCCAGACCAGAAGTGTATCCCTCACTGGTAAGATCAGACCATAAACTAATCTCACTGGATATTCACATCCCGACCCCACCCCCATACCCAGAAAACCACAGTGAAAAACTTCTCTAAAGCAAATTTCACACTCCTCAAAACCGAGGTGGAATATTTCAAAGCCCCCAGGCCTGTGGATAATACGGCCCAGACCACAAAATCCTTTATAAACACATTCTATGAACTCCTTCAGGAATGCATGGATCATGCAGTCCCAAATAAAACCAAGACCCAATCCTCCAAAAGCAGACGTCCTGTCTGGTGGACCCCAGCCATAAACAAACTATACAATAGAAGGAGGAAGCTACTACATGACAGAGCAAAATCCCAAAAAGGGAAGGCATCTCTGATCAGTATTAGCAAAAAACTACGGGCACTCATAAAATCATCTAAGGCCAGCTTCGAGAGAAAAATTGCACAGGACACTAAGGATAATCACAAGGCTTTCTTTAGTTATGTTAGGAACCTGGGTGGGAATTCCCAGATATGCTCAGAATTAGTCCAAAATGACAAAAAATACACCGAACCCACAGACACTGCCAACATCCTAGCTGACAGGTTCAGCGCAAACTCCCCCCCCCACCAAAAGGGCTAATATCTATCCCAGCAGAGTGCTGCCCCCCTGACATCTCAGATGCTCAGGTAAGAGCTGCCCTCTCCAAAGCAAGAAACACAGCATCAATGGGACCAGACGGTGTCCCAGGCTGCGTCCTACATGAACTCCAAGAAGAGCTAAGGGATTCACATCTAGATCAGGGAAGGTCATCATGCCTCTTTACTCATCCCTCATCAGGCCCATAATTGAGTAAAATGCCCCTTTTGGGATGTACCTTACCAGACACCTGCAGCAACTGGAAAGACCCCAAAAGTACCTCAACAAGAGGATCAAGGGGCTCAAACAGATGCCGTATGCTGCCCGGTTAAAGAAACTCCAGCTCTACTCAGTGGCATACCGCCTGCTCAGAGGCGATCTGTGCCTGACGTATAAAGCCATGTCCAACCCGGAATTAATGGACATGCTGCACCTCAGAAAATCCAAATCCCATCGAGCTACGCGCTCGAGGGACTTAAACCTCAGCACTGAAATAAATAGGACATGCTGGAGGGACAGATTCATAACCCAGAGGCTCCCTTCACTCTGGAATAAAATCCCAGTCCAGGTTAGGCAGAGTCCCTCATTGACTCTCTTCAAGAGGAATCTTGATGAGTGGATGGGAGATCGTAGGTTTACCCCGGGTATCACTTCTGTGTCACTGTTAGACAGAGGCACAGTATACTAACCTCGAAAAAGGGCATAGCAAAATTAATTTAAAATGGGTGGTGAAAGCCATACACACTCTGGCTAGGCTTATAAATGCCCTAGGGCAGATAGCCTAGTATGAACCTATGAACCTATACAGTACAGAAAATCTGCATTATTTTAGTAAAGAGTAAAAGAAGCACATGGAAGACCAAAGTACAAAGAGCAAATGATAAAAAGTTAACCAAACATGCTCCCTCTGCCTCATGTAAACAGATAAATACCTGCACGTCAATGAAAGTTAGTTCCTTGCAGTCATTAAGTCCTTCAAGTGCTATTAATCCACAGCGTCTTAATGACAAACACCTGAGCTGTGGACACAGTGAAAATGTTGATAAACTGAATCCTGGCAAGTCTTGAAGTGCAACTGTTGTCACCTATTGGGGAAAAAAAATCTGTTTAAGTAAAAGCATATAAGGTGCTTATTTAAATGTAACCCACCATACTATACCCTTATCTTAAACAGTTCTGTAAACAAAATGCCATACAACCTTCCAGCACACTGTACACATGTTACATAGAAGTCTGTCCTTACTGCTCATTATTTTCAGAACATTAGGTACTTAGTCTGCTACTATCACATCTAGTTCACAGTAATCCTCTTGTCATGATTATACCTGTATGTCTCACTTTTCATAAATGAATTCACCATTGAACTCTGTAGAATCTTTAAGTGGAGTATAAACTTAGCAATTAGTGAACTTTTTAAACAATCATATCTTTTCTAAACTGCTCTCTCATGTTCTGCCCATTATGCAAGTCGACATAGCTCAGCAAAGCCATTCCAACTACCTGAGACACACGGAGTATCTATAGACAAATAACAGATATGTACTCTCCATATCAGTTAATTTGTGATATGTCCTCTTTCAGTTTGCCCAGGTCTTGGTTATCAGCTTCTGCAACTTTTAGTCTGGGTATTGCTCTAGCCAGCTCTCATACTCAGGTTCACTATGCTTAGCCCTTGTTTGCCCCCAACCAGAGTGCAAGCACAATCTGTAAATCAAGAAAACAAAAACATGATGTATAAGGATACACAAGTACATACTTGCTCAATTCATTATTCAAATATCAACTGCTGGAGGTAACAGCTATGCATACATCCAACCAAAGGAAACCAAACCCAAACAGATCAGTTAATATGGTGAGTATATATCTGATCCATCTGGTATCATGGGGGGGGGGGGTCCTCAGTGGGTCTAAGACTTAGAAGAATACTCAGTCAGTGGATGGTGAAAAGCCAAAGGCTGAAAAGGCAAACACCAAAATTCCAAAGGAGGACAAAATCTTGGGAGTCAAAGTGCATGCAATACTTAAAGTTACAGACAGAAAACCAAGTGGACATGGCACAGCTATTCACTTTGCAGACATTTTTGAAGGAAGCAAGGTAAGCTGATCTTTAAATTAACATTTTCCAACATGAGCCTAAAGCAGAGGCCTACCACACTTCAGCAGAAAATGATACATTAAGAAAGCCAGGTTAGTCCTGTCCAAATAAAATCTAAGCTGCTTATAGACATCCATGCAATACATCATGCAGTAGATATTCATGCTGATTAGAATAACTGGGGAAGAAAAACTGCAAGATCTACAACTTAACATATATTATAATCTTTAGTAGTTTTAGGTATGAAAGAAAGACTGGTTCGTAAGGTAACCCTGTCACTGTGAAAAATGATACATGGTAAATGAGTGCTTGTAACTCTGAAATCCTTTTTAACAACCACCAAAAATACAGTTTTTCAAATAAGGAATTTTAAGACAGCAGAACCTGGTCCAAATGGAAATGATGTGTTTAAACCATGAAGGAAATTAGAAATGGCTGCAAGATGAACTTTAACTGAAGACAAACATCAAAAATATGGAAAAGATACTCTAATATGCAGAAGTGGTAAAATGGTCTAAGTGTCTGCCCGTATCCCATGCCAAGAATTAAGACTCGTATGGAGCAAAGTACAGTACTCTCATGATGCCTGCTTTCTGGGCAGAGGTAAAGATCTAGAGCATCCTACTTGGCTATAGCCTGTCCCTGGCCATCATGGGAATGGGAGAAACCAGGACATTAAACCTCAGGAAGTCTAGTTAGATAGATTGGCCAGGAGGCCCTTAGAGGGTTTTAGGAGTAGGGGCCTGTTCAAGGGGTAACACAAAAATACAGAAACTAAACTTGGTTGGCCTTAAAAAAGCAAAAAATTACCTTGGCTTTGCTGAGTTTGGCCTTCTCTAGAAATTTTGGGAAAGAGGAAGTATAAAAAAATCTCGGGTTCCTATCAGATGACCGAAGACGCATTTTGTCGAATGCGTCTTGGTCGAACTTGAAATGTCGAAAAGGCAAAATGATGAAGCGGCATATAAGCAAATTATTTTCCTAGGAAAGAAGTCGCTTGGCCACTTCCGTCACTTTGCCATTTTCGGCAGTGTAGTGCGATCTCGGAGTTGGTATATTTAAGTAGGGGAGTGTGGGGGCATAGCCCCCCACTTTATGCAATGTTTTAATGTCTTTTTTTTTGGGGGGGGGACAGCGATTTTTTTCCCCAGGGAAAAAAAATCGCTGTTCTGGTTGTTCGATGTCTTGGGAATTCAAACTTTTGAGTTTGATATAACAATGTTCGATCATTTGATCGTTCATTGTTATAATATAGACCCAAATTCTCACAGTTATCTCTTGACCAGAGGATCCCTGTGGAATCTTCCCAGGGGTGGAATTAGGGAAAAATAAGTACTACATTTTCAGTTGGATGAGGATGCAAAGAGGTGACAGCAAGGTCTCCATCCAAGGGACAAAAACAAGAGACACTGACTAAGCCGGTTCGCAAGAAAGTTGAATTAACTCAGGATGGGGATATTCACTTGGTGATGTCAACACTGGCTGTAGGTGATGGTCACTGTTGATACAACCCCAGAGGAAGGCAGTTGGTGGCAAAAGTCCAATGCCAGACTCTAATAACCTCCTGACAAAGGGGACAGGAGTGAATCCCCCATGATTGTCTAGATACAAAACCACTGACATGAGAGTAGATTTCAATCACACCAGAAGGTAGAGAGTCCTGGAACATCTACAGTATGAAAAGGACAGCTCTCATCTCAAAGATGCTGTTGTGCAACAAAGCCTCTTGGGGTGAAGAGGTGCCTTGAACCATCTGCTCTGCATAATACCCCCATCCATGAGCTGAGGTAATCACTATCACCCTGGGGTTTGCGGTTTGAGGTCTGGAGTTTGCAAAAGTCTGCCTGCACCCATTTGGACAAAAAGGGCCACCAGCAAACACGGTAACTGCTTCTTCTTGAGATATTCATAGGAACATCTAAGACATCTACCAGCTAATTCATTTGCACCTTGAGAGTCCACTAGACCTTCTTTAACAGTCGTGTGTGGGAACCATGAAAATTGTGAAAGCTATGAAGCCCAGCACTCAAAGATAAGGAGAGGCTGGAACAGTGTCACTCCTGATTATAATGTGAACTGCAGTGTGGATGAGAGCAACCTTGTCTGGAGGAGGAAATTTACAGCAAGACATGGTATCCAGAGATTAGCCTGGGAATTAAATTTTCTGAGTGGGCATTAGCTGAGATTGCAAAGACTTTTACATCCATGGACAGGAACAAATTGAGCAGCAGATCTACTGACAATCAGATGCTGCATAGTTGAGTCTGCAAGGAGCCAGTCATCAATGAAAGGAAATATACAGGATGCCTGAAGTTGGAGATCTGCAACAACTGCAGATGAAGAGCTGTAACAACTGCAAATATGCACTTAGTGAACATCCTGGGGTCTCTGCTGAGACCAAAGATCAATGTCCTAAATTAAAAGTATGTGGCTGTTATGTGGAAGTGAAAAAATCTCCTGGACCCATTTGCAACTTTTATATGCATGCATACATGCAGGCATCTTGCAGATTTAGACAGCACATCCAGTTCACTTGGGAA
This sequence comes from Protopterus annectens, assembly GCF_019279795.1. Classification (NCBI taxonomy): domain Eukaryota; kingdom Metazoa; phylum Chordata; order Ceratodontiformes; family Protopteridae; genus Protopterus; species Protopterus annectens. Next base: position 1,083,548,795 of record NC_056745.1, read on the forward strand.
AGACAAGGAATGATGGACTGATCTGTGACCATTCAAAGGGGCATTTTCAAATGTGCTGAGTTACACAAACTCAACTCATGAACTAATCTGAGGTCCAGATGTTTATTGAAGCCATGCCCCTTCTGATTTGGGAGGACTTCTTGATTGTGCTCTTTAGTAACACATCTTTCATCTGAAGCTTGTCCATAGTATTTTCATGGGGTAGGGCATCAGTTAGGAGATGGGATTGTGGTCCTAGAAGGAAAACATAGAATGGAATAGCTTCTGGATATAATGTCACTTATCTATCTGTTGTATGTGAAGTCCTCCCACTTTGCAAGATGGAGAAAGATGTTCCTTGACTGCCTCTACAGTGGAGCAGTTAGGCAAATCCTCAAGTATTCAAGAACTGTCTTCCTACAGAAGGACCCTGTGAACCCTGACTGTTTTCTCAAGATATTCTTCCTCTAGGAGCACTCTCATTCTAGAAAACAGCATCTGCAATGCATCCCAGAACCTCAAAAGCTGTCATGTTGGGAGCACTGAAATCAAAGATGGCATGAGCTATGATTCATTCCAGCAAATTAACACTGGAACACCTGGAACTTTATCCTATCCTTAGAGGGAATGTTGCACTCACTCTCCCGTTCCTCTAATTTGACTTTCATGGACATAGTAAAGATCAAGGTCATGTCAGCATTCAAAAACTGGACTTTGGAGTTCTCAGCAAACTCTGTGAAAGAGCCAGATATGATGGGGAACCATAAGGCTAGTGCCTGCCACTCTCACAGAACCAATCATCATGTTATGGGTAAGAGAGAGGGTCTAGATAACAACAGAAATGGAGATTGACACTTGCGTGTGAAAATGAGACCTAATGTCCAAATCTGAAAAGTTCTCCACAGTCTTGATCAGCTGATCTAGTAAGTTTCCCTGAAACCCCTCCACATGCATAAGGTAGTTCAACAACTAGAGGGTGAGAACACCCACTTCTAAAAATAAATCCATGGCCTGTAGCTCTTTCTTGGGGGTAAATAGTCTTAGAATGATGTTCACAAGACTTAAGTGCTGCCAAAACCATAACAGAGATCAATACTGGAATCACTGACCAACAAGGACAGTCTTGGGGGGGCAACATAAAATTTATTGGGATTGACTAGGGATGTGAGCCATCTTACCCTGATTCCTCCACACATTGACTAGCATCTTCTTAACCAATTTGTCCAAGGCACAGCCACCTACAAGAAACAGCTGGGTGTACTGAATGCCTCTGCCTGGATGCACTTGGATTCTAGGGGGTTGCCCTATGGCCATTTAGTCTTAACCATGATAAGTTCTAGAATTTCCCCAAATATTGGGTCATTCGGGGACATAGGGAAAATATGCCTGAGATGAAGGACTCCACTATAGGGTTGATGTGTCTACTCCAACATTTAGCTGGGTAGGTCAGAGAGGACAAAGACTGTACACTGGACAGGTAACTGAGTGGCAGACAGGTGATGGATACCCCTGGAAGACCATCCATCCCTTCTGTCCTTTTTATTTTCAATAACCATTTTATTAAATTATCACTTATGACACTGGCAATCTTATATTTATATAAATACAAATGACATTGACATTACTTTATTTGTAAACATTATACATCATAGACACCACTGAAACAACTATAGTTGCAAACATTATACATCACTTATAATCTATCCGGTCATTGTCAGTTAAGCATTATATGGGTCATTCAAATCCTACCTCTTAAACCTCGTTCCTTCTCTGCATGTATGCATAGTACCACAATTCCTATTTTTTCCTATGTAGTTTGCTCCTTCCCTTTTCCTAAAGAACCTAATTGAAGTTGTTTTATCTATGTTACTATAGTCACTACTTCTAGTAAAGTTGGTCTAGACTTTGATTTCCATTTTCTAGTAATTGCTTTTTTGACAGCCAACATAATTACACACAGTAAGGCTTTACTATACCAAAGCAATTCTGATTCTGTATCATAGCTAAAAAAAAAATAATCTCCCAGTCAATCCAGTCTGCTCACCCAGCATTTCCAATAGAGCGTTCCACAGAAAATCCCTAAAGTCTGCCAGCCCATTACACTCCCAAAAATATCTTTCCAGCCACCTCTTTCTTGCCCGTCACTCTTCCAACATTTGTTATCCACCTGAGGAAAAATACTTTGGAGTTTACTTGGGGTATAAATATACATATGTTAACACTTCCAGGCAAAGATCCTAAATATTCTAGACTTTGTTGCATATTTAGGAGATATACATATGTCTCCCATTGTCTCCCTGTGAAGTGCTTATCCAATCTCTCTTTCCAACCTTTCTAAGCTCCTCTGACTGATTCCTATAATTATCATGCAATATTTTATATGCTCTACTAATTATTCCTTTTTAACAGCAGCTTCTGTTCTAGACTATATTAAAAACTCTACCAATGATGGCCTTTCATTTAGGACCCCCTATTTCTTTATCTTTGCCTGTACTCTGATATCAATCCTTGATAGGGAAGGCAGTCTTTAACCTGCAGTCCAAATAAATTCTTGGCCTCTTCCCATTCTATTGCCTTTCCCTTTCTAGTTATTTGCTCCCAATACCTTGGTTCCTTTGTCAGTTTTTGCTAAAAAATTCCGGCCCTCCCTTGTCTATTATCAGTATCCCTAACCACTGTCACCTCTATTGGCAGAATCTCTTTTCTCCATTCTCATGCTGATTTAGTTCTTAGAATACTCCCTGATATTTTATCAGTATAATACTCTGTATCATTTTTGTTGTTCTTCTTAAGAGTCTGCATTCAAATCCCATTCTCTTCTTATTTCTCGGGCTTTCCCCGTATTATTGTTATTCCTTTCCATCTTGTGCTTTGTATAAAAGCCATAACTGTGTTGCTCTAAAATACCCCCTCAAATTGGGTAATCCTAGTCCCCCTTGTTCTACTGGAAGAATCAGCATATCCCACTTGACCCTTGCTGTCTTCCCTTCCCAGATAAAATCCTTCAACTCTTTTTTAATTGCTATCCACAGCTACTCCTCTGGTAGATAAAAATATGCCTGACCTGTGTATAATACTAAAGGGACTAAAAACATTTTAATTGCTTGTATCTTAGTATCCACATCTATATAACAAAACTTCCAGTTTCTCAATTTTGTAGTCTCTTCCCACATATCCTTAGCTGCCACAACAAAGTCATTTCTAATCCATACTGCTAAATACTTCATTTTATCATATACCCATCAATAATGGATATTGTTGGGTCAATTCATGTATAGGTACATAATTTACTGCTATTGTATTTGTTTTATAGGTTCATAGGTTCATACTAGGCTATCTGCCCAAGGGCATTTATAAGCCTAGCCTATAGTTATGTGGCTTTCGCCACCCCTTTAGTTTGAAGAAAACTATGCCTATTATTTTGCTGTGCCTCTGTCAAGCAGTGACACTGAAGTAATCCCTGGGGTATATCTGCGATCTCCCATCCATTGGTCAAGATTCCTCTTGAACAAGGCCAGCGAGGTGCTCTGCCTCACATGTACCGGGATTTTGTTCCACAGCATAGGGAGTCTCTGGGTGATGAATCTGTCCCTCCAGCACGTTCTATTAATAATCGTGTCAAGGTTTAAGTCTCCCGCCCTTGTGGTTCTGAGGGATCTAGATTTTTTGAGGTGAAGCATATTCATCAAATCTGGGTTTGACATGGCCTTATATGTCAGGCACAGGTCACCTCTGAGCAAGCGGTATGCGACTGAATAGAGCTGGAGTTCTTTCAGTCGGGCAGCATAAGACATATTTTTGAGACCCTTTATCCTTTTGGTGAGGAACTTTTGGGGCCTTTCCAGCTGTTGCAAGTGTCGGGTCAGATACATTCCGAATGGGGCATTGTACTCAATCATAGGTCTAATGAGTGATGAGTACAGGGGGACGATGACCTCCCTAGATCTAGATGTAAATCCCTTCATGATCAGGTGGGCAATGTAGAAGGTTTTCCTAACTACTTTGGCAACATGAGTGTCAAACGAAAGGTTACTATCAACCTGGGTCCCCAGATCCCTGATGACTTCTTCTGTGCTCAGTGGATTGCCACCTATATGGTAGCTAGGGGTAACCTTGTTTTTCCCGAAGGGTATGACTATGCATTTCTTGGCGTTTAACTTTAGGCCATGGCTCTGGCACCAGTTATCCGTTTCTGTGAGGCCCTTCTGAAGGATATCTGTGTCAGATGTGTTTTCGACTATGGCCCAGTTTGCAGTCATCTGCAAACTTTGTCAGCCATAACCCTCCTGTGTTTGCTTGTACTTCAGAAAAGTAGATGCCGAACAAGAGTGGTCCCAGGACTGAGCCCTGTGGGACACCACTTGTGACAGGCTTTGAGTCTGACATGGCGCCAGCAACTCTGACCCTGTGGGTTCTGTCACTTAGCCAGTTTGCAACCCATCTTGTGATGTATGGGTTTACATTCAAGCTGATGAGTTTTTCGATGATACCTGAGTGGGGTATTGTGTTGAAGGCCTTTGCCAGGTCGAGGTAGGCTGTATGAACTGCCTTACCCTCATCAATGGCCTTGGTGACTGTTTCGAAAAAGTCAACCAAGTTTAAAAGGCATGATCTGCCTTTGACAAAGCCAAACTGGGTTGGATCCAAAGTCTGCAAGTTCCCTATGTCTTTATTTATGAGTTCCATTATGATCCTCTCCATGGCTTTGCAGATAAGGCTTGTCAAGCTAATGGGACGGTAATTCCCAGGGTCGGTGGAGGCACCGCCCTTGTGAAGTGGGACCACAGTCGCCGTGCGCCACTCCTTGGGTATAAATCCTGAGGTGAGGCTAAGATTAAACAGCTGTCCTAACTGCGGGTTTAATTCCTCATTGAGTTCGTGGAGCACACAGCCGGGGACACCATCCGGTCCCATGGATGCTGTGTTTTTTGCCTTGGAAAGAGCAGTTCTCACCTGGGCGTTGGAGATGTTTGGGGGGATACAATCCTCTGGTATAGATATCTCTCCTTTTGGGGGGGAGGGGGGGGAGAAGTTTGCATTGAACCTGTCAGCCAGTATGTTGGCAATGTGTGTAGGTTCGGTAATCTTCACATCATTTTGAACTAATTCTGAGCATATCTGGGAGTTTCCTCCTAGGTTTCTAACATAGCTAAAGAAGGCCTTATGATTGTCTTTTGAGTCCTTGGCGATTTTTCTCTCAAAATTTGCCTTGGATGATTTTATGAGAGCTCTTAGTTTTTTACTTATAATGATCAAAGGTGTCTTACCTCTCAAGGATTTTGCTCTATCTTGTAGTAGCTTCCTCCTTTTGTTGTAGAGCTTGTTTATGGCTGGGGTCCACCAGACTGGACGCTTGCCTTTGGTACAAAGAGTCTTAGTTTTGTTTGGGATTGCCTGATCCATGCAGTCCTGTAGGTGCTGGTAGAAGGCATTTGTAAGTGATTCAGCGGTTTGAGTAATGTTTACCACTGGCTCAGGGACCTTAAAGGAGATCACACTAGTTTTTAGAAGTGTGAAGTCGGCTTTTGAGAAGTTTTTCACTGTGGTCTTTTTTTATTTCAGGTGGGGGCGGGATGAGGACCTCCAGCGAGATTAGTTTATGATCTGATCTCACCAGTGAGGGGTATACTTCTGGTGTTGAACATTGTGATCCTATGTTCGTGATGATGAGATCAAGTATGTTTTCTCCTCTTGTGGGGATGGTGACTAGTTGTTCCATGGCATTTGAGTTTATGAACTCCAGGAACCTTTGGGCTAGAGTGTTTGGGCTTGAGTAGTGTTCCCAGTCTATATTAGGGTAGTTGAAGTCACCTAGTATGATGGTGTTTGGAGATACATTTAACCCCTCCAGTGTTTTCAGGAAGGCCATGTGAGGTTCCTGAGTTTGAGAGGGTGGCCTGTAACATGCTACAAATTGCAGAGCAGTCTTGCCTATGGTTAATTGCACCTGGATAGTCTCCGATGCATCGTGCGTTGCCACCAACCTTGAGGTGTGTGTGTGTCCTTTATGAATATGGACACCCCCCCTCCTTTCTTGGTGTTGTCCGGATTTTGGGGCCGGAACACATGATATGAGGTGAAACCTGATAGTGCTGGGGTGCTCTCAGGAGCCTTGAACCAGGTTTCTGTCACAGCACAGACATCGATGATCTCCATACTGAGAAGGGCCTCGAGTGCGTGCATCTTGAGATTGAGACTTCTGGCATTGAGCAGCATTACCCTTAGTTTTTTTCCTTTTTTGTGTTCTAGGGTGGTAGGTTTAGAATTTGAGCCTTGCCTAAAAAAGACACTATGGGGGTGGCAAGAGCCTTTGCCAATATCCGGAAGCCCAGGGGTGACAGGTGCAAGCCGTCCCTTGCGAAGCAGCGTGGCTTGTCCAGCATGTCATCCCAGGCAGACAGACATTGGATCCCCTTTGAATGACACCAGAATTTAAGCCAATTATTAAAGCTGATCATCTTATCACTGTATTGTGGCATCATTCTAGGCGAAGGTAGGATACTGCTCAAGGTCTGGGTCATACCTGCCTGGGCTACATAATCAGAGAGCTCCTCGATGTCTCTTTTCATGTAGTCCAAGGAGGTACGTCTCAGGTCATTGACACCAGCGTGGACAATGACTGAGTCGTACTTGTACCTGCTGTTGAGAGACCTGAGTGCTTGCGTTATGTGGCGGATTCTAGCGCCCGACAGGCAGCTTACTGTGACCTTCTCCTTACTCAGTCTGGTGAGCGGGACGTCAGTGTGCCTGACTATGGAGTCACCAATGACGAGTGTGTCTGGCATTGTGTTTGGCCTTAAGGGCTGTGACTGTTTGACACTCTGTGTGGTCTATGTGTTGCATGTGTTGGGTCCTGAGGTGGTAGTTGTTTGGGTGTCTGCTTTGGTGGCCTCTGTTGTTTTGGTCGATTTTTGATCAGTGCCTCCGAGTATGTCTTTGTGTGATTATGTGTATGATTTGAAGTTGTGATGGTACTATGTGTGACTGGGTATGTAGTGTGTGTGGTTACCTTCTCCTCCTGTCTGGTCTTGCCAGTCCAATGTTGAGAGAGCTCAGCCTCCAGTTTGGCCTTATAGTTGCATCTCTCGCATGTATTTGTGTTTTGTGGGAGAAGGAGAGAATTGTCTGTGTACATGAGGCAATTGTAACATTGCCTCAATATTCCCAGGTTCACCAGTTGAGCAGGAGAGGACACTAGCAGCTGATCCCTCGACATGCTAGAAATAGAAGTTATGTTCTTACCATAACGTTCCATGTTAGTTGTCTTCTTCTCGCCTTCTTCTTGCTGGATGGGTTCGGAGCCGACCTCGGCTCCGACTCGGCCACTCTAAAAACTCGAGAGTTGGTTCCACCGGCTCGAGGCTCCCCTTATATCCCACAATGCTAGGCGAGAGTTACCTCAGATCTCGTTTGTAAGCTAACCCCAGCTGATAACAGTAACAAAATAACTGTAAAAACAGAATCCACCTCTAACAACAGGAAGAAAAAGGGTGACCTACATCCTGAACCAAGAAATATGCATAATAGCATATGACTAAGAAAGAGGTGGTAGAAAGAGAGGTCACGATCACAACTCCTCTAGGTCTGTCCAGGCCAGGGGGAAGGAGGGTGGGACGCAAGAAGAAGGCGAGAAGAAGACAACTAACATGGAACGTTATGGTAAGAACATAACTTCTATATGTTAAGTTGTCTATCTCGCCTTCATTCTTGCTGGATGGGACCGCGTCCCTAGCACCTTGTCCCGGTGGCCTAACGGAACAGACTCCTGAGAACAGTGGAACCAAAATTAGCTCTATGCCTAGAAGCTAAATCCAACTTATAATGAGAAATAAAAGTGTGAGGAGTAGCCCAAGTAGCCGCTGCACAAATGGTGTCAATAGGCAGCCTGTCTTGGAAGGCTAAAGAAGTAGCCAAAGCTCTGGTGGAATGGGCTTTAGGTTTATTAGGCAATTTTTGTTGTCTAATTTCATATACCAGGGAAATCAAAGATGTTAGCCATCTGGATAATGATACCTTTGAAACTGAAAGTCCCTTTCTGCTAGGAGACAAACAGCTGATCAGATTTTCTGAATTGTTTCGTCCTATCCAAGTAGTACCTTAATTGACGATGAACATCCAGGCAGTGTAATTTTTGTTCAGACCTATTTGAATACTCTGGGAAAAAGACAGGAAGGTCAATGGTTTGATTTATATTTGATGTTGAAACCACCTTAGGCAAAAAGGACGGGTTAGTTCGTAAGGAAACTCTGTCCTTATGGAACACAAGATAAGGAGAACGACAACTGAGTGCTTGAAGTTCTGAAATTCTTCTAGCTGATGTGATAGCCACCAGAAAGAGAGTTTTCCATGATAATAATTTCAAGGAACATGAAGCTGCAGGTTCGAAAGGGGAAAGAATCAAAGAAGCAAGAACTAAATTTAGGTCCCAAGGAGAAGGAGGATTTCTTATAGGAGGTCTGAGAAGAAAAACTCCTTTCAAAAAAGCTTTGCAAAGTTTGTGGGACATTAGGGCAGATTCAGAAATGCCCACATGGAAATTAGAAATAGCTGCCAATTTGACCTTAAGAGTAGATGGAGATGAACCTGCATGGAAGAGTTCAGCTAGAAAATCAAGGACTAGTTGGATGGAAGCGGTGAAAGGATCTATGTTCTTTCCTTGTGCCCAATATGAGAAGCGTTTCCACTTACTCAAATAAATCTTTCGAGTGGAAGATTTATGGGAAGCTATCAATATATCTCTAACAGAGTGAGATAATTGAGGAAGCCTGGCTACGGTTGGAACTGGTAGGAACCAAGCAGTGAGGTTCAGAGAGGGGAGGGAGCGATGAAACTGACCCGACTGGTGGATCAAAAGATCTGGAACTAGGTCCAGGTTCCACGGTCGCTCCAAAAGAAATCGATGTAGAAAGGGGAACCACACTTGTTGAGGCCAGTAAGGAGCAATGAGGATCAATGAGGCCTTCTGAGCGATAGCTTTCTGTATTACTTGAGAGATCAGTGGGAAAGGAGGAAATGCATACAGAAGTCCCCGGGGCCAAACTTGGACTAGAGCGTCCCTGCTGGGTTGGCCTGGTAAAGGGAATAGAGTGAAAAATTCTCTGCACTTGCTGTTTTGGGGAGTAGCAAAAAGATCGCAGCAAGGCTGACCCCACTTGAGAAAGATTTCTCTCACTACAGAGTCTTTCAGAGACCACTCGTGAGGCATGAGTATAGCTCTGCTCAACTTGTCCGCAATGTGATTGGACTTCCGGGATGTGCGTTGCTATCAGAAAACGCTGAGAAGAAATCGCCCATTGCCACAGTCTGAGTGCTTCTCGACACAGGGGGTAAGATCTGGTTCCACCTTGTTTGTTGATGTACCACACTACAGACATATTGTCTGTCTGGATTGCAATCGTTCCCAAGGGAAGAGAGTCTTGAAGGGCTTGCAACGCTAAAAGCACTGCTCTCATCTCCAGAACATTTATGTGCAAGTGGCATTCGTTTGGTTGCCATGTGCCCTGGACTGTCCTGCCCTGATAATGCCCCCCCCACCCGATCAGGGAGGCATCCGTTGTCAGAGTAGCAACCGGAGGAGGTGGAACAAATGGTCTTCCCGACAGGAGCTGGGGGGAAGACATCCACCATAAGAGATGCTTTTTGCACGCTTGAGTGATCATAATGGTGTGAGACATTGGAAGTTCCTGGTATGACCATTGGGTAAAAAGCATCCACTGAAGGATCCGCATGTGGTATCTGGCCAATGGAAGGAGAGGTATGGCCGCTGCCATGATTCCCAACACCTTTAGAACTAATCTGGCTTTGACTCTGTTGTTGTTGAGAAGAAGTGACACCAATTTGTGAATGTCTGATATCCTTTGGTTCGTTAGCCTTGCAGACATGTTTATAGTATCTAAATTTGCACCTATGTAGGTAATAGTACGACAAGGCGACAAAACAGACTTTTCGCAATTTATTGAAATACCCAGTTTTTGACAAACGCGAAAAGTATAATCTCTGGCCATCAGAAGGAGATGCTTGGTGGGAGCTGTGAGAAGCCAGTCGTCCAAATATGGAAACACCTGGAATCCTTGTCGTCTCAGGTGAGAAGCTACCACTGCCATGCATTTGGTAAACACCCGGGGGGCAGTGGTGAGACCAAAGGGCAGGGCCGTGAACTGAAAATGACTGGTTCCCAGCCTGAAGCGGAGGAATCTTCTGGAGCGTCTGTTCATTTTTATGTGATAGTACGCATCCCGAAGGTCTATAGAGCACATCCAGTTTCCTTTGCCCAAAAGGGAAGAATGGATTGCAGCGTGACCATCCGAAATCTTGTTTTCTTGACTGATTTGTTCAAGACACTGAGATCCAAGATCGGTCTCCAGTCCCCTGTTTTCTTTGGAACTAAAAAGAACCTTGAGTAGATTCCGGATCCTTGTTGGTCTGCTGGCACTGACTGAATTGCTCTTTTTGCAAGCAGTTTTGAAATTTCCAAAGCTGCTATATCCCTTTGAGCGGGTGGAACATCTGGAAGGGATTTTTTTGGTTGATTTGGAAAACGAAGAAAGGGGATAGAATAGCCTTCGGAAATGATGGACTGTACCCATTTGTCTCGAGTCGGGGATAGCCAGGCTTCTGGGTACAGTGACAATCTTCCCCCGACTGCCTCCGAAGATGGGCAGTCGGGCAACACCTCAGGGATGCTGAAAAGGCTTGTCAGGAAAGGCTTCCCGATTGCCCTGGTTCTGCGGACCCCCCCTGCCCCTAGGGCGACGTCTACCATTGTTATTCCCACCTCTGCCTCTGGTAGGAAAACGACTCTGTGCGTCAGGCGAAGTCCCTTGAGATTGTTTACGGAACCACATCTTCCCACCCTTCTGGCCTTTGGGGTAAGGCCTAGAAGGAGTCGAAAAATGGACTCCGACGACAGAAAGGGTCTTGCCATCAGTCTCGCACCTAGTCAGGGTTTCTTTCACTTGAGGACCAAAGAGAGATGATCCATCAAAAGGGGAGTTCGTGAAAGACGTCTTGAAAGGGTCCGCAAAATTGCATAGCCGCATCCAGGCATGCCTACGTAAAGCTACACCTGTCCCTGCGGCTCTGCTCGCTCCATCGGCCGCATAAGAGAGGAGGCGCATGGAGGAGTTAGATATGGAATTAAGGGTAGCCAGCTGCGTGTTCATTTTATCTTGGAAACCCGCAGCTGTAGGATCCTTTAACATTTCACTCGCTTCCTTGATCAAGTCCCTTTGAAGACGAGTGAAATGGCACAGGTAATTCAGCGAATGCATGGTAAATGTCGCTGAGGAGAACATCCGCTTCCCGTACCTATCCATGGACCTAGATTCCTTGTTAGGTGGATGGACAGGCACTGAAGGATCAGCCAGTTCCTTCTTTGTGGCAGCAGCTACCACCATAGCATCCACAGAAACTCCTTTTGATAAAAATTGCTTGTCTGATGGAGCTGTAATGAATTTAGAGGGTCTCCTGGGAGTGGGGTCCACTGAATCAGGAGCCGTCCATGCCTTCTTAGCAACCACCTGCATGAGGGGGTCGAAGGGGGACACCCAGGAGGTGGAAGGACGAGAGCCAAACGCCTCAAGATACACAGATTCGTCCTCTGAAGGGTTGAGGGCTGGCCAATTTCCCCTCTGTTTCAGGATCTCCAGAATGTCTGCAAATGAGACATCTTCAGAAGGGGAACGGGGGGAACCCTCAGAATCATCCAGATCTGTGTCTGACGTGATAGACTCAGGTGAGTCAATGTGCTTCCTCTTGCACTTCCTCTTCCGAGGGGGCTCTTCTGCCAAATCAGGAGAGGCCTCGGAAGAGGATGAAATCCCCACAGGGGGCTCCTGAGGAGCTGGCTCTCTGCGGTCCGGGATGAGAGAGTGAGTCGATTTACCCTGAGGCAGCATCGAGGGAGGGGCTGACGGAGCCGACTGTGGAGTAGAGCCAGGCTCTAACACACTCCGCATGACCTCGAATGCACCCCTGTCAGGCAGAGCCAGAGGTCCCCGCTCCGAGGAGCTAAGAACCCCCCTCGGCACCGACAGTGATGGCTCCGAGGCCGATGTCGGAGCTGAACTCACCAGCGCCGAAGCACCGAGAGGGAGAGGGGTGTCGGACAAGGGTCCGATGCCACTCACCCCCCCGGAGCCGACGAGGGAAGTCCGGCGCCGAGATTCCTCCAAAGAAGAAAACGGAGCCGACGACGGAGCCGAAGACAATTGTCTCGGCTCCGAAGTAACCACAGTCTCGGTTCCGACGCGACCCGGCTCCGAACTCAAAAGAGTCGAAGGAGGAAAGAGTTGGTGGACGGGGCAGGCACCGACTGATGAGTCGGGCTCTGAAGCATCTGGGCTAGTGCCTCGGACTTAAGTAGTCGACTCACCACTCTCTGAAGGTCATGATCGGACAGCCTCGATGACCTAGAGGAATGAGACCTTTGGCTCCGTTCAGACAGCAGGGGAGATCCTGGAGCCGAATGAACGGAGCCAAGAGAAGGTGACCTAGACCTCTTTCTAGTTGTCGGCTCAAGGTCGTGGTCGGAGCCGACACGGGTACTCGATAACCTCGGCTCCGCCGAGCCGAGGAAGCCACAGAAACTGTGGACTGAGACTTATCGGCTCCAGCCGGAGACGATAAAGGGATAGGTTGATCATACTGAGGTCTCGGTTCAGAAGCTGGAGCCGAAGACCTCGATGCCTTAGAGGGCTTCCCTGTTGAAACTGACAGGGAATCCTCTGGCTTCAACAAGCCTCTCAGAATCAACTTTTTTCTTTCCTGCAGGACCCTGGGGCTGAAGCCATGGCACACAGCACAGGAGTCCTGCAGGTGCAAAGGCCCCAGACAATAGACACAAGAAGTGTGAGCGTCTGTCAGAGACATTTTCTGACAGCACGCATCACACTTCTTGAATCCGGAGACCTTTGCTTCTTTTGACATATCCCTAACTGACAGGTGTACACAAACACACACCCAAACACACAAGTTATACCCTGTCAGCAAAAAATAATAATTTTAGTAGAAATACTAAAAATTAAGTACAAAAATTAAAGTAAAACTACACAAACACTCCCTAGGGAAGGGAAGGCCAAAGGCCCAAAGGGAGAACCAACAGTTCTTTTAATAAAGAAACGGGAAAAATTAGGGTCGGGGATAAAGTTCTATGATCTACACTAATCTAGGAAGAATTTAACTTAAAAAGGGGAAAAAAGAGTAACTTTTAGAAGAAAAAGCTAACACTCACCAGGAACCGGTAGAAGCAACCAACCTCGAAGCTGTAGCGGCAAACGAGATCTGAGGTAACTCTCGCCTAGCATTGTGGGATATAAGGGGAGCCTCGAGCCGGTGGAACCAACTCTCGAGTTTTTAGAGTGGCCGAGTCGGAGCCGAGGTCGGCTCCGAACCCATCCAGCAAGAATGAAGGCGAGATAGACAACTTAACATGTAATAGATAAAAAAAAACTTACAAAAGACTCCGGGGGATGTGGGTTCTAGGCTGGTGGGGTACTATCTATAATAATAGTGCTTTATCAAGGTGCAAGTACTGTAGGAGCAAGTGCTAGGCTTTACAGATAGAGAATAGTCTACTTGGGAATCAAGTAGAGATGAAGTTTTTAGTTATAGGATACGCTGGTTAGATCGGCAGTACAGTTCGAGGAAGGTAGTTTTAAGGGAAAATTTGAAGAGTGGAATTTAGGTAGCCCGAATAGTTTAACCTTGTTTAACTGTTTAGCTTCTTTAATTTTGTATCCCGAGGTTTGAAACTATCTTAAAATGTCCCACAACACTGTAATGTCCCTTTCTGGCTTTGTGATGTATAAAATAATAATCATCATCATCATCAGCCCCCTTTTTCCCATTTTTCTACACGGGGTCATGGTATTGTGTTAACTGTCGCCAACTCTCTCGATTCAGTGCCACACTCCTGCCTTCTTCAACACTCATGCCTGACTGTCACAGATCTTCTTTTACACAATCCATCCACCTCTTTGCTGGACGTCCTCGCTTCGTCTTACTTTCTTCCTGTCTGGCCCAAATCTTCCTCACCAGATTGTCTTCTGCTTTTCTACACATGTGCCCAAACCACCGTAATCTGTTCTCTTTGATCTTTTCTGCAATTGGAGCTACTTTGACTTTGTGCTCTTATGTCCTCATTTCTTCATCTGTCCCACAGTGTGCATCCTATCACCTTTCTCAGGCACTTCATTTCCATCACCTCTAGCTTCATCAACTGTTCTGCCTTTACTGCCCAGGTTTCTGTACCATACAGTACCACTGGTCACACCACTGTCTTATACACCTTACTTTTCAGCTTCTTTGACATTCTTCCGTCATAGACTACACCTAATACTCTGTGCCAGTTGGCTGCAGCCTCTGATTCTAGCTTTGACCTCTTCATTCAGACTACCCTTCTCCTCAACTACTCCACCCAGATACTTGAAGCTGTTTACCTATTCCACTATCTTCCCTTCTATCTCTATTCTCAGCTTCTTCTGATTTCCCCAATTTGCTGCCATTACCACCGTCTTATCTGTGCTTAGTTTCATCCCATGAACCTTCACATTTGCATTCCATTCTCCTATCCTTTGCTGAAGTTCTAGCTCAGAGTCTGCCTTTACTTCCACAACATCTACATACATCAGCTTTGTTGATCTGTCCCCTCCAACCTGTTTGGTAATGTAGTCCATCACCAGTATGAACAGCAGTGGGCTCAGAGCCCTGCAAATAGAGCCAGCTTTTCATGACCACCATACCAATTATATCCTTGAATTTCTGAGTTCCTTATTTTCTTTGCCAAAGGTTCTAAATATAATGCAAACAACAAAGGGGAAAGCAGACAACCCTGCATGGTTCCTCCACTCAAGCAGAAGTTATCAGGGAGGACCCCACACACTAATTTTCACCTCTGATCCCTCATATATACTCCTACTCAACCTTATAATTGTATCAGAGAAAGCAAATGCTTCCATTGCCCTGCTCATTAAGTCCAAGTCTACTCTGTCAAATGCTTCCTCTGCATTAAGACTCTCGAGTAACAGTGGTATTTTCTTACATTCTGCTTCCCTCTGGATCATCAATGTTCTGTTAATATTGTCAAATGTTTACCTCCCTTCCACAAAAACACACTGATCCATATCTATCAATTTTGGTATCACTTTTGCCATTCTTTCAGCCATTATTGACATAAACACTTTATAATCATGGTTTATTATTGAAATGGGCCTGTATGAAGCTGGATCCAATAGAGCTTTACCCTCTTTAGGTATTGCCATTACCACCACATTCTTCCAGGATGCTGATACCTCTCCTCTTAAAATACTGTTAAAACCTTCCAAATCATTATAATTTTCCCCCCTACCTTCCAAACTTCTACAGGAATACCATCTATTCCTGGGGACTTTCCTGTAGATTGGTTATACATAACCATTTTGATCTCATCTCTTCTTATCCTAACTATTAGTAATTGAGCCACATCTACCTCTAACGCTGACAAATTTAATTCTTCCATAAACATTTCCATTTGTACCTTTTCTTGATTTCCATATGTCTCTGCTTTATACAAACTTTCATAAAATTTCCGAAACGCTTCTAATACTTCTACAGGTTCTCTTGTTATCTTCCTTGTTATAGGCTCCCTAAGCCTACTGACAGCCCTTTCCAGTTTCCGTTACCTGAGTAGTTGTGCTAAAAGTTTTTGTGCTCTAGAATTATTATCAAAAAACAGTTGTTTAACAGCAATTTTTCTAAGCTTGTAAATATTATTGAGGTAATCCCTTATTTTTTGTTTAGCATTCTGCAGTTGCTCCTTTTCTTGTTCTGAGAGATTCCCCCTATTTTGCAATACTTTAACATTTACTAGTCCCTCTAAATAATTCTTGTTACTTCTTAACAATATCTCTCTTTCCTTTATTTCTACCCTAGTTTTAAACTCCACTTTAATTTTATCCCACTCCCTAGCTATATTCTCAGAAGAAATTTTTATCTTTTTCTAGTAACTCCTAAATAAATTCCAAAACCCATTCCCTAAATTCCTCTCTTTTCAACTGATAGGTGTGAAAGAGCCAGTGTCTCATTTTTATTTCATTACCTTGCGTTTTTATTTTAGTTATTATTGGTGCATGATCTGAAATAGTTATTGGATGCATTTCAAGACCTTCAATTAAATGCACATGTTCCTGTGAGATACAGGTTCTCTCTAGCCTAGCCCAGTTTTTGTATCTTGGAGAATAATATGTAAATTCACACTGAACTACTAGTACTGAATTCACATCTTCCATGCCAAACATTTTCATAAATTTCTTCAAAAATCTACCCTTCTTTGTTATATTTTCCCTTCTAGGCTTTCCCCAGACACATCTTCAGTGTACAAATCTAATTCCAGTCTCCACCTATAAGTAATATTCCTTGCTGAAAGCTGATTATTTCTCCCAGAATGTTCTTAAGCTCCATTATAGCAGTTTTAGGCAGAATGTAAATGCATGCCTGCATAATCCTCCTCCCTTGTCAGGAGCCTCTTTTTCCCTCTTCTATCACTATTGGAGGTCCTCTTGCAATTAAAAGAAGTACTCCTGTTTTCCTTTGCCACAGACATTCTGATGAAAACCATCCTAAAAAACTTTCTTTATCAAACTGACATGTTCAGTTATTTCCAGGTGTGTCTCCTGGAACATAGCTATTTGTACTCTACATTTTCTAATACAGTTCACTACTCTTTCGTTTTTATATTCATCTGTAAGACCATTCAGATTGAAAGATATTACCGAAAGCATCATTTTCTTATGTAGTTATTACTGCCATGTTTTATGTATAACTACTTTTATGTTAAAATTCCAACTTTTATGTTACATGCAACTACTGTTTGTCAGGTTTGTCTTTTATACGGTTGTTTCTTGTCATATCATTTTCAGCCTATGTCACATCTTATATAACTTTTTGTTTTTTGAAAGCCCTCAGAACCAACAACCCCCCCCCCAAAACATATTAACCTAACACACAAAATTATGTACATCTTCAAATACTGAAATGTTTGCTTCCTAATAAGAAAAAAAGTTCTAAGTTGATAGCCACACAGTCAGGCTAGAGTTAACCAAAAAGAAAGGTTAGTCATGCAAAGATGCATAGTACAACCTGTGCTATTAATAAGTGATATTTGATTTTGTCTATTTTTATAGCTCCCCAGAGGAGAAAACACTTGAATGCTTTCAGTAAACACTTTTTCCAAGCCATTTCTCTTTATCAAATTGTCTTCTAATGACACGCAAACCACACACAAAACTGCTAAGGATACACTGTTTACCAGAAAAAGCCTTATAATATTCAATATTATTTTTCATTTGCATGCTTTGTAATAAACTTGTTACTGGATAATGCCTAGGGTCTTAATTCAGTCATTTCCCTATGCAAGCATGGGAAAAAGCCACTGATTTTTCTTTTGTCATACTCTTAACCAGACCCTCCTCCTTTTTTATATCACAGTACCTATATTTCTTAAAACTGAACAAAGAAAACAATAGAAGAATGGAGAAAAAAAAAAAAAAAACACGCTTATATCAGTATCCCCATTGCATTAAAAAAAAAAACTGAGAAAACTATACTTCAAGTCTAATTGGTTTTCCCTTATCTTTAAAGCTCTCCCAGCTTGGAAAACCCCTGATTGCTTTCAAAGAATATTCTGTCCTAGCCAATTTCTCTTTTCTTTTTTTTTTTTCTTTTCCTTCGGCTAATCCCCTTCCACCAGACTATCTCCAGTTTCTCTTTATCAGATTGTCTCCATGGAGACATGAAAACCAGATAGACAGTTTTATTTATCAGACTGTTTCCATGGAAACAAAGACCAGCTTCAGAATTGCTACTAAGCATTTGCTAGAAAAAACTCATAATATTAACTTTTTTTCATTTACTTGTCCTCTCTTAAAACTAATCAATATAAGGGCCTAATCCAGTAATTTCTTCATGCATGAATAAGAAAAAAGCACATTAATTTTAACGTTGTCATGCCTTTTTAACCATTGTTTTACACTGCATTGCCTATATTTCTCAAAACTGTACAAGAAGAAAGAGAGAAAAGGGGAGAAAAATAAAAACAACAGCACTTGTCTACAATCTCTATTACATTAAAGAAATAGCATGCAAAGAAAACCATAAACCACAAATACAGTACTAATAAGAAAAGAAAATGTTTTCTTTACTTACACTTAGCTTTCTCCCCTCTCTTCCCCTCCCCAAAGCATTTTCCGAACATTAACGACATGAAACAGGTCATATATTTTAGACTCCCCAACAAATTTAAAAAGAAGTCCAATATTTCTAGATTTTCTTGTTCTGTCATATTTTACAAATATAATTATTGTATTGTAATCTCACAGCAACTTACCAGTTTTATTACTGCTGTTCTCCATCATCCAAATCCTGTCTGCTTCATTTCCAACATACTCTTGGTTCTTCTAGTCAACTATTGTGCTCCTTTCCTTCTCTGCAACATTTTCTGTTGAAATACTGGAAAAGGTTTATGGGTGCAGTCTCTCTGTGGTCTTTATTACCAGAAGAACAAGAAGCAGAATATCATGTTTCACAGCTCACTTTTTGTTGGACAAACTTTTGTATTTCCTCCTTAGTATGCACTTCATCAAAAAAGTATTTTGTCCCACCAGGGAATAATACCTTATAGACAGCTGGATACAGCAGTTTGAATCTCACACCTGCATCTCAACATTCCCTGAATAGTGGAATTAATTTACTCCTCTTCTGCCTGGTGTACAATGAGTAATCATTCGCGACAAACACTCTTCTGTCTCCCACTTTTAGTATTTTCTCCTTCTGCCACAGTTTTGCCAGAATCAACTCCTTCTGCTGATAGGATTGCATCTTTGCTAAAGGTCTAGGTTGCTATTTATAGCTAGGTCTGGAGCATGCGCAGGATTTGCCCTTTCAACCAACAACTCCTACTGTGGAATACCAGTCCAGTCCAGTTGCTTACTTGTGCTTTCATAACTGTGGAATACCAGTCCAGTCCAGTTGCTTACTTGTGCTTTCATAAAATTAATGCAATCTGTTATTTCCAGCTTGTCTGGTATAGCTGAAAATCTCAAGTTTTCCCTATGTGCTCTGACCACTAGTTCTATTATTTTTTGAAACATCTCTTCCTGAGCATTTCATATTCTGCCAGCCTCTTCTTTATTTCATCCTCTGATTTTTATGGCTTTATCATCTCATCTGAATACCTGCTTAAAGCTTATTCCATTCTTTCCAGCCTTTTGTCATTTGTGTTGATATATTTCATCAGTGTTTTGTTATTTTAACCAGGTCTGTATGCAGTTGTCTTATAGCTTCCTGTAGGTTATTTGAAGTCATGTCTGAAGGTTGCATTGCTTTTTGCTGAACAGCTGCAGAACTTTCTCCAGTCAGTGTTTCTTCCTCACTTTTTGTAGCTGATTTTTTTTCCAATTCTTCTGTATTTCTTTATTTCTGGCATCCAGGCAGTGCACTTACTAGCCAGTTACTGAAATTTACCCATAAACACAAGTCTGCTGGCCTTCTCTGCTGAATTTCTGTTTTCACACTGAGAGGGCTAGAAATAAGCTGTTACTCAGTGTGCAGCCATTTTGGAAGTCTCCATCCCTTCTGTCAGGGAGAAGGAGAGGACAAGGCAGATAAAACAGAGGATGTAAGTCAGCCATGGCTTAAATCTTCTTGTGAATGGGCTAATGCAGGGATGCCTGTATTGCAGGCAACATGCCCTGCCACAACCCTGACTTTGAGACAGGAGCCATTCTGGCTGAGATGTCCAGAACAGTCAAAGTTGGCCCTGACTCCAAAACTGAAAACATTGCGCCTAAGACTAAGCTTGATAAGACTGTCGTGACACGAGAGGAAGAGGACTGTCACCATCTTGATCATGATTTAGAGCCACAATGTCACATGCCATAAAACTGATTTTAATGAAGGAATATTCAGTCTTGTAGCCAAGGGGACCACAGATAACCCTCATTACCAACATTGTGATCAACCCGTAAGAGGTTAAAGTCAGGCTCTCAATGTCAAGTGCTCTATTGACATCAGAACAGTTGAGGTGGAAGGCATTGTCCTCAAACTAGTCACAGATCTCAGCACTAATATCAACAAGACAACAGATGGCTTAGATAGGACTGGTGCCCAAATGAATCCCAGAGAGTAAGGGTCATTGCAGAATCACAGAAGTATGGCAAAGAAGATGCCCTGCAGTCCCTGATGTTAGTGGAAGAGGACACTTGAAACCAAAACTGCTGCATATAAAAACATGGCTGCCACATTTTCTTATAATCTAATTCAGTCAACAACCTATAATGTCCAGCAGATGCAAAACCGAAAGGCTGGGGGGTGGGTTCTGAGCTCTGGCTCTGAAGCCACAAATCCTAAACTATAAAGGCATAAGAAGGTATGAGAATCTTCTTAAATGGAGCCACATTTGATAATGATTTAACAATAGAAGCAGAAACAGCAGTCACATCACCTGCATCCTTAGATGCAGTAGACTCCTTGGCAGAAAATTGAATTGTTTCCTCTTAGAAGAAGAGGATATTGCTGTACAAGGAGAAGCTCTGGGATCAGCAACATGGATAGCCCTAATCTTCACTATCCTAAGCTGATTTTCCCTTTCTTTCTTTGACTGTGGAAAGTTTAAGGGAGGCACAAACTATGTGTCCTTCCAAAAATGCTCTCTTAAACACCTTAAAGATTTTGAGTGATTATCTGAAGTGTGATTGTTTGCACTGTAGGAGCACTTCTTAAAATAATTGACCTCTCTGCACATATTCATAATCACAGACTAAAAGCAACAGATGCCTGAAACTGCTCAACAACTAACAGAAGAGCACAACAATAGAGTACCAAATTACTAATGTACACAACTGATAAACTCACAGGCAGAGAAACCACAAAACAAAACATCACCGATGATGAAGGGGTGGGGAGGTTGCCAAACTTTGAAAGGGAAAAAATACAATTTAAATTAAAAAAAATAAATAAATAAAATAAAAGATTAGAAACATGGAAAGCTTGATCTGACCTACACTTACTAAGAGATGAAAGGAATAGCAGGTGTTACTATATCAATTTCACAAAAGTAGCACCAGCAGCCTATGATTAACTACTTGATAATCCAGGTTCACAACATGGCTAAAGAGATTTGGAAAAGAAGGCCTTCAGTGTCAGGGATTATGGATAAACAGAGGGACTGCACAAGCCTTGAAAAGTTTTAAGGGCTGAAGTGACTTAAGTACTTGCTGGTCTTACTCCTACATGTGATGTGGATGAAGCTCCCAATATCAAGATTACTGGTTTCACCTAAAGGACACTCAATCCTTGTAAAACACCAAAGATGTTTCCTTACAAATTAAGGCCTGAAGCTTGGAAATATTGTCACCATGAAAAGTGCCTTCCAAGAATATTAACTTCACAGTCACCTAACCATATGCTTGAACAAAAGACAGGCAAGCCTATTAATTATGAAATTCAAGTACCAAGAAGATGGGCTTTTAAGAGGAACACAGAGCTGCAGAACCTCCTCAAAATGCTTGACTATCCACAGTTGAGTTACAGTCTTGTCCTCATCAAGGTTACTATGGGCAGGAATTCAATCAGCATGTATCCTGACCTTGGATTAAATAAGACCCAAATCATCTAGGGGCCTTAAGGAGGTAAAGATAACGTACATATTGCCCTACAGCCCTGTGGCATAGAAGGATAAAGTCTTGACTGTACCCTAGGTTGTTAACTCATGTTCAGCTAGCAGCATGGCTGTTGCAGGAACTGGGCAGAAGAAAGGGGTTTATATCACAACATCGAAATGTTAAAACATCGAATGCAATAACAGCGAACTGTTAACCTCAAAAGCTAAAAACCCCAAAGACTGAGAACAGCAATTTTTTTCCCTGGGAAAAAAATTGCTGTTCCAGCACAAAACACGAACCACACAAACACTACAAACTATTTCTAATGTTGGGAGCTGTGCCCCCACACCCCCCTACTTAAATATACCAACTCCGAGATTGCACCACATCAGAGGAAATAGCAAAGCTGTGGAAACGGCCCACCAAATTCTTTCCCTGGGAAAGAATTCAATGTTCACGGCTTCGGTGTTGTCAGTCTTCGAGGTTTTGGGTTCGATATTATAACATTCGAAGTTGTGAAACTTCGATGTTATGATATAAACCCAAAGAAAGGATGGGAAAGAGCAGCCAATGCCAGCTTGCTCATCCTAAAAGGAGGGCTATGGCTCAGCTTACTGGTTTGGCAATAGTTGCAAGAGTACACGTTGACTGTCTGCAGCAAAGAGTCTGCCATGCACACACTGCAAAAGGTATATTGCTCAGTCAGGCGCTTAGAATGCATGGTAGCCTGCATACAACTCTAAGTAGCAGTAACAGTATAGCATCCAAGCTGCTGGAGGAGGAGGATGGAAACAAATAAATATCTCCACCTTAACAGCATATGACAGTCCTATTTTTCATCACCCAAATCTTGCCTCCCAGAGGAGCAAGTGAGATAGTGGCCATTTGGAGAAATGAATGCTCCATTGTGTGCCTAGTCGAGAGACCCGATGCAGTTTGGGGATGAAGACTCAAAAAAAAAATTAAAAAACAACTTATGTGCTAAATAACTGGGCTGGCATATGATATATGTCCTTAGAACTTACTGAGGCTTGTGCAGGCACTCTGTTTATCCATAATCCCTGACAGTGAAGGCCTTCTTTTTCAGATCTCTTCATCCATGTTGTGATGTTGAATTACCTAAATGGAAAACCTCTTTCACTCCACACAGTAAGTATGACATGTACTGTAGAAGTCTTACTGGTGGATTCCATAACATTCAGACTTCTACTAAGAGGTCCAATGGGAGCAAAGGATCTAAGCCAGACGTTTGAAGCAGAAAGTTTTCCTGTACAACTGTAGATCGGCCAGCCTGAAACTATACCCCTCACGACTACCACAAAGTAACAAAGATAAGTGTTGGTTATTTTTTCTTTCTGAATTTTGGAATAAGGTTTGGAATCAGAGGGAAGAGCAGGAAGTCATATAGGAGTATGTTCAACATGGGATAGGGAACACATCCACTGTCAACTTCTCCTTGCCTTGCTACACCAAGCAGAAGAGAGACAAAGAGTGAGAGAGAGGACTACATTTCACATGGGGTAAATGGGTCTTCCTCATAAAAATCTGAGCATTTAAGACTCCTGAATCTTCAGCGCCAGAGAGAACACTGAAGTAACAGCTCAAGTAGTCTGTTAACATACACAGCAGCTCTGGAACGTGAATCTCTGAAAGGGTGAAGCCCACTTCTCATCACTGCCAGGCTAACACAGTTTCATTACAGAGTGGGCACATATGCATGCCATCCAGCTTCTTTAGGTACCACACAATGAACTGGTTGCTGGACTACATTGGGGGGCTTTGGTAAAGAGTTTTGGTTCAGAGACTACATGGCAAATAGTGCTGCCCATAGCTATAGGTGATTAATGTGCAGTCCTCTTGCCAAAAGGGTCTAGTTTCTATGCACTGTGAAGGAATCAAGGTGGCAACCCCACCATGCTAGCAAAGAATATATCATCAGAATATGTGAAGGGCTCAGATGTAGGAAAAGTAAGGCCACTATACTGTTGGAGGGGATACCCCACCACTCCAAAGCCCTGCACCAAGTTGTACAACATCAAAAGAGGAAGATTTGAAGACTATAATGACTCTGCAGCTACAAACAATTCCTAGCCCACTGTAGCACACAGCTCCTCAAGCATGTGAAAAGCTCTGTGCATATCATGGCTGCCATTACGCACAGAAGGCAGAAAATGATTCAGGCTAGAATCAACTGCTGCACCAAGTTGTACAATATCAAAAGAAAATTTGAAGGCTATAGTAACTCTGCAGCTACAAATAATTCCTAGCCCACTGTGGCACACAGCTCCTCAAGCATATGAAAAGCCCTGTGCATATCATGGCTGCCATTACGCATATCATGGCTGCCATTACACACAGAAGGCAGAAAATGATTCAGGCTAGAATCAATTGCTACATCATCTACAGGCTACCACAGGGACATGACTTTCATGGGGCTCTTTATGACTGAAATGTATATAATTCTATCCTGGTATAGGGAGTCCATTATGGCAGAATAAGAGAAGACCTCTTCCATTTTAAGCTGCACCCAAGAGTACTTAGAACCACAAAACAGACCCAAGCCGTGGAGGTTACCAGGGAATCCCACAGTAAAGTCTCCAAGAGACAGTATTCCAGGTAAAGGAACACATGGAGGTCCTTCTACTGCAGAGCTCCAGTCATAATGGCTATTATTTTTGGCAAATGTTCTGGGTCATGAAGAAAGACCAACCAGTAAGACTTTGCATTCAAAGAAATGCTTACCCAGTGCAAATTAAAAGAAAACTCTATGTGAACCCTGGAGAGTTATGTCTCCAAAACTGTCCATCATGCTCAGCATCAGTATCAAAGTACTCTGTGGACAGTCATCACTGAGAAATGGGCATACTTGATGTCTTCATCAAAATTCATTTAGGACCACAATAGGACAGACATCTCCTGTCTGATTTAGAATGAGAAAAAAGGACAGCCTCAAAGATTTCCTCTCAACACCTTTCCAAAGCATTACAAGTTCAATGTTGACTCTACGTTGAGGTTTTATCCTGTGTTCCCTCAGAAGAGTTCAACAAAGAAGACTGAACTGGAGATTCTTCTTATTTGCTCTATAACCAGACTTATATGGTACTACATATGAAAATGGTGGATATTCAATACTAATGCGGGATATATGAGCACAGCTACTGTAGCTGCAAGCATCCCACCCTCCATTCTCCCTACCATCTGTATTTATTATTTTTTGATGGACATATCTAATGTATTCTGCCTCAGCAGCACATTGTAGGATTTAATACTGAGAATGTCCAAACAAAAAAACACTTTTCCACTTGTTGATAGTGTTCGGAGTGGAAGAATGTTGAGAAGACAAAATGACAGAAACTTCTCCAGTGGAAAAATCTAAAGACCTACCCACTAGTGAAACTTAAACATCCAAGCTATTAGCTTGACGTACTGAAGACCTGCATGAGCTTCTCCAGCACAATGAGTAAAGAAGCAACTTTGATAAGGAAGTCAAATCAAAATTACTGAAGTATGGGAAACTACTCTTTCTGAGGCAGCAATGAGCAAGTAGTGCTCCTTCTGCATTTGACTATTTGTCCTTGAGAAAAAAAATTCTGTTAGGAGTGGAAACAGAAGGAAGATACAGAGCAGACCTTTGAGTTAAGACTATCTCAAAGCATCTGCACTCTTGCCAGTTGTAAGTGTGTGTGTGTGTGTGTGTGTGTGTGTGTGTGTGTGTGTATGGGGGTGCAGCCTTCTGACATTTGGTGTTTATGAAGAAGGTAAAAATGACTGCTGATGGATTAGCGCCCCAGCTTCTGATTATCATTTTAGTCACTGAGGTTTAGCTAGAGTACTTGTGGTGCATCAGGATGCATCTGCTTATTCTGTTCAAAAAACTGATGAAGTCCTCTGGACTGTGTACAGCAGGCAAACGTTTGTTGAATTTGAAGGCTCACGTGTAGACTGCCTATCTTCAAAAGGGAAAGCAGTGAGCCCATCCAGGCTTGCTTAAGTACCACACCACTGCCATACTTCTGACTGATTAGAAATGTCACTATGGAAAAAGTTATATCCTACCACTACATAAAAGAGTTGATAACACTGACCTTAGTAACCACTGGCCTTTTGACATCCTATCCTTTTGACATCCTGTCCCCTTATCTAAAATTCTTGAAAAATGCCAAGCTCTCCCAACACCTTGAAAAAATAACCTTCACTTACCCTTCCAACACGTTTTGACACCCATCATAATACTACTATAGTTCTCTAATAATGCAAATACCCATGGGAATGAAGGAAGGTTATTATCTGCCATATTTCTAGACCTTTCCAAAGCCTTCAGCATCATCTCACACTCCATCCTCCTACAAAAATTCTCATCTCTGGGATTTAATGAATCATCTACCACATGGTTTAACAGGTATCTTGCTAACAGATCACAGGCCATAAAATGGCACAAACACTTATCCAATTTCCTCCCAGTCTCCACAGGTGTCCCCCCAAGGGTCCATTCTTAGTCCCATTCTTTTCAACATCTTCATTAATAACATACCAGATGCTTCCAAATCATCCACAATAACTCAGTATGCTGATGACTCCACCCTCATATGTAGCACCTCATACCTTAACAATCTGCAACAAATTACTCAAGTATCCTTCTCATTCACTGAAGTCTGGCTAAATGAATCACAACTTTTTCTTAACCCCAAAAAAGCAAACAAACACCTCTCAGCCCACAAACCCTCCTTTAATATTTTCTTAGCAAATAACACTAAAAATTAAATCTTCCCACATACTAAGTTGTTTGGTATCGACATTGACAATAGCTTAACATTTGACTACGACATCCAACATATGGTAAAGAAAACTCACCAGAAATTGGGTTCCCTGTATACAGTCAAAAATTTCCTCACTGACCAAACCAAAAAAACACTTAGCTACCCCTACTCCCAACACTTCTCTGCACAGCCCTTATTTTCACCAACTTGCAAGTCTGTCTGCTCTCAAAGCTCAGATAATGCTATTACAAAATAGCAAAGTTTGTAGTAAATTACCCACAAAAGTCCTACCAATGCCTATCACTCAAAGAACTAAACTGGCTTGAACTGCCCATTTACTATCTTACTCCCAACTTGCAACTACTCATAAACTGGTTTATAGATCTCTGTCAACGTTAATCCAGCCATACAAACCAAATCTACCACTTCACTCAACCCAAATGCTGCTCCTCCATGTCATTAAATCCAGCAATACAGACAGCGATAGTTTATTCTCAGTCTATGTCACCAAAGCATGGAACACCATATCTATCTCTCTAAAAATAGAACAACATCTCAGACATTTTAAACAAAAGGTAAAGTCACATCTGCAGAATTTCTGGCTCTTCCCAAGCAATAACGCTGGATAAGTTACCCCTAAGACTAAATCATAATTCCATACTTCAACTATCTCCCTCTCATCTATTTTTCACAAGCCTCCTTCTCTATACAATCACCCTCCTTACTGTAACTGACTACTATCCTCCTCACCCTTTCCAACTCAATTCATCTTTCTAACATTCACTTATAAAAACTTTTCCCCTCCATGTCCTCCTCCTTCACACTTTCAATCACTTATACACCTCCTCCTCCTTCAGACAGTCTTTAATCTATAACTTCAGCTATGGACTAGCAAACAAATAAATGAAAAGCATAAAAGGATGCTACTTTTATGCAACTTTATGTTTGTTTTATCTCTCATTATGAAACTGCTTACTGAAGTATACAATGCAACTGGTCCACTCAAATTCATGGCTATATATTCGCTCAAAACAATAATCTGTACCCATGCCTTATTGTACTTTCTGCAATGACTCCATTGCTAAGCAGACTTTTCAAAATATTATTGAATGGCCTTTCTATGCAATGTATAAGCTTTTACAAAATGCCTTTTTTTTCACTAGACTATGCATACACTTGTAAAATGTAGTTTTTTTTCTACTCTATGTATAACCTACAATATCTATCATTTGGAACTTTTCTCCCCAGCCTTCCACTGAAAAGGGGACTCTTTGCCCAACTGGACTATCCCTATCAACAAACACATTCATTTGATTAATCAATAAATCAATAAATAAATAAATAATAAAAGTGGCCTTGTGTAAGCTATTCTTGCAGAGCATGTAAAGTGAAACGAACTGCTCTCATCTCAAGTACATTGACATGAAGTTTCAAATTCTAATTTTACTTAGCATTTTTACTGACTAGAGGAAATCTAGCCAGGGCACTAAGGAAACTCCCCTGCGCTTTTTAATCAATGCATGAGATCTTTTACATCTGCCTGAGCTATCATGAATGTGAGCAAATGGAGCCTCATTTTAACATCTCAACTGAAGAATGCACTGGAGAAGAGATATTTTTAAGCATGTTTATTAAATTAGACATAGGCAGCTATATATTAACAGAAAAAGAAAACAATTCATATTAACATTTTTTTCCATTTACACACATCATACATTACATATTTTTTTCTTTTCTTTGTATCTATCGTCAATCCAACATTATGTACATTGCTGAATTCCTGACTTCCCTTAAACCTCATTCCTCCTCCTCATGAATATTACTCTGCATGTATTGTTCCCACAATTTCCATTAATGTCTGTATAATATGTGTCTTCCCTCTTCTAAAGATTCTCTTCCTGTTCTTTTATCTCTTTTATAATATTCAGTACTTCGAATACAGTTGGTTTAGACTTTGATTTCCATTTTCTAGTAACTGCTTTTTTTGTCAACCAACAGAATTAAACTTAATAAGGCCTTACTATGTCTAGGCAAAACCTATCCTGTGTTCCAGCTCAAAAGAATAATTTCTTTAGTTACAGTCATTTGATCAACCAATATTTCTGACAAAGTACTCTGCAGGGAATTTTTGAAATTTGCCAACTCATTCCCAAAACACATTTTCCCAGTAACCTCTTTCTTCCCCATCACACCTCCAACATTTGCTGTCTACCTGAAGAAACATTCTCTGAAATCTGCTTGGAATATAAAAATACATAAGCAAACACTAAATCTTCTGGACTTTGTTGCATACTTGGGGGCCATACATATGCCCTCCCGTTGTTTTCTTGTAAATTGTTTTTCCAGTCTCTCTTTCCAATACTCTTCTGATTGTTTCTTAGAGTTATTATGCCATTTTTATATACCCTACTAATTATCTTGTTTTAACAGCAGTTTCTATTTTAGATTCAACTAAAACCCTACCAGATTAGGTCTTTTTTTTATGATTCCCCTAATTCTTTCACTTTGCTTATATTCTGATATCACTCCCTGTTAAGGTAGGCAGTCTCTTGCCTGCAGCCCACACGTGGTGTCATCCCACTCTATTACCTTTCCCACTCTAGTTATTTTTCCCAGTACCTTGGTTCCTTTGCCAGTTTCCTCCAGTAAATTCCAGCCCCCTCATGCCTATTCTCTGTACCCCTACTTGCAGTCATCTCTATTGACAAAATCTCCGTTTTCCATTCTTGTGTTGGCTAAGTTCTTACAATACTGTCTGCTACTTTATGAATGTAACATTTTGTATGACTGTTATTATTCTCTTTAAGGGTCTGCATCCAAAATCCCACTCTCTCTTTATTTCTTGAACCCCCCACTTCATCATAATCCCTTTCCATTTCAAATTATAACCTTCTGCTTGTGTTATGTATATGAGTCTTAACTGTCAAGCTCTAAAATATCCCTTCAAATCAGGTAATCCTAAACCACCTTGCTCTATTGGAAGAATCAATTTATCCCACTTAACTCTGATCTCCTGCCCTCCTAGATAAATTCCTTCAACTCTTTATTATTGTCAAAAATGTTTCCTCTTGTTGATAAAAATATGCCTGATCTGTAGTTTTATAAAACTAAAGGGACTAAAAATGTTTTCACTGCTTGTATCTTACTGTTCATTTACATAATCAAGAGCTTCCAGTTTCTCAGCTTTTGCATTATCTTTTCATTAGTCTCTTCCCACAGTTCCCCTGCATTTTACTGAACATATCTTTGTCCGACAAATGCAGGGGTGTGACATAATGTCAACAGTATGGATGGCCGTACGGTGGATATGTTGATGGTATGTAATGTTGATACATGTACGTGGGCTGACAGTGTGTGTGTGTGTGTGTGTGTGTGTGTGTGTGTGTGTGTGTGTGTGTGTGTGAAAGAGGGTTAGGGTTGGAGATGAGTGAAGGATGGGTGTTGTGTGGGAGTTTGTGTATTTGAGGGTAAGGGTTAGGAGATAAATGTAGTGTTGTTTGTGTGTGTTTGTGAATTTTTGTGTATCTGAGTCTATCTTGTGTAATGTCAGTGTTACAGGAGAGTTTTAATGACATTAAGGAGTAGGGTTAGGGTTGGGAGAAGGGGTAGCATTAGGGTTAGGGTTAGCACCCATTTCTCCTGTTCTTGTGTGAGTAAATCCAGTCTGTGAAGAAGCTTGTGGTAATTTTGTCCCTGGTCATTTCCAAAAAAAGGGAGAACCATGGTTGCTTGGACCAGAAAAAAGTCACCACAATGATCTTCAGGGATTCCTTCTGAATCTTCAGAAGTACCCTGGGTATTATTGTGAAGGGCGAAATGCATACAGGAGCATTCCTGTTCAAGGAAATGAAAAGGCATATGTCTTCCAGGCTTTATTGTATGGAGTCCTGGACCAGAATCATGTCAGTTGATTGTTTAGGCAGGAGGCAAAAAAGTCTGCATGAGAAACTGCCAACTGATGGATCAAATCCTGGAAGACTACCTGATCTAGTTTCCATTTGTGAAGTTCTGCCTTGATCCTGCTCAGCTTGCATACCACAGAATTTTGCTCTGATAGAATGCAGGATGCCTGTAGAGTGAGACTGTGCTGTGAAACTATATCCCAAGCTAACATGGCTAGTCTGCAAAGGGGGTATGTCCTGGTACCCCCTTGCTTGTTGCTGTACCACATGACAGGGAGTGGTGGGTTTGGCATAATGGTTAGTCCTCACCTCATAGACAAGTGTAGGGTTTGATTCTGACCTCACATTTTTGGCTAGACTTAAAATGGCCCTTTAGGTCCGATAGCCTAGTATTCTATGAACATACAAACCTATAAACCTTTGATTGCAGTACTTCTGTAACAGCATGAAAAAGACCCAGGTACCAAAGATGATTCAGAGAGTTGAGTATCTTGATTAGGACAAGCATATTTATGCACTTGCATCTGCCCTTGGGATCTCACATACCCTTCACTTTTATCCCTCCTGAAACTGCTCCCCAAGCAAAGTCCAAAACATCTGTGGTGAATGACTGCTTTGGAACAGCGAGGGAGAAAATCAGATCTAGATTTAAGAATATCTGTTTTCACCACCAAATGGTTTGTCTCCTGAGAAATCTCCAGCATTGGGATTTGACAAGACAAAAGGTGTTTGCACTGGGACCAAAGAGATTTCAGATATCATGTCGAGTTTTGCCAGGGTATCACAAGAAACACAGAAGCTGTGAGACTCAAAAGCCTGAAGTATTCTCTCGCAGTGACTACAGTTTGAGTGAAAAAACATAGAAATTGATCTAGGGATGCATCTATTTTTTTCCAGTGGAAGAGCTGTCTAGTTGATATCCCAGAACACAACCTGTGTGAAGGAGTCAAGAAAGACATTTGAATGTTCTCTTGGAATCCCAGTTTATGTAAGATATGTCTTATCCAAGAGACAGATTCCAGGCACTTTGACAAAGACTCTGCTAAGATAAACAAGTCATCTTAACATGGAAAAATGTAGATACCTTTAAACAACTATAACTGCAGTTAGACACTTTGTGAACACTCTTGGTGCAGTGGATAGTCCAAAGAGTAATGCGCAGAACTGATAATGTGATTCAGATACACACAATCTTAAGAAACATCTGAAGTCTAGATGAATAGGGATGTCATGATAAGCACCTCACGAAACCTGAAAGAAATAGTAACAGGTTCTGAAGTATATCATTTTGATTGTGGGCACCATCACAAATAGGTTTAGGAAAGAAAGATCCAGAACTGGTCTACAAGAAATTTCTATTTTTGGCAGTAAGAACATCCTTGAATAAAAAACATTCCCCAACTGGGATGGAGGAACTGGTTCTACCATTCCTTGAGACAGCATGTGATGAACAGCCAATGGAAACAAAAATATCTTATCTGGGGGATGAAGAATGACCTGGAAAGGAGGAATTTCCTCTCAGTCCCATCTGTAAACTTAATGATGATGTTCAGAACTGATACATCTGAAACTATCTTTTGCCAAAGAGAAAAATGGAGATTCAAATTTTCTGGAAGAAAAAAAGGGGCTAGAGTGGGAAGGTGTTACAAGGTCTTTTGAATACTTATTCAGACTTATTGGACTGTCCTTGGCTTTGGGAGATTCAAGGCTACTTTTTGGAACTCATTTGGTAGTTCTTTTTAAATGTCTGTTTATCTGTATTTTCTTGAGTCTGTTTATTCTGCTTTTTGCCAAAGCTGGATAAGGAGTTAGAAAATCCCTTAGAAAATCTGGAAAAGAAAAGCTTACAACTCTTATAGATTCCCTGGATCTGGTTTCCCCTTTCATCACACACTTTAACCACCTCTGCAGCAGAAGGACCAAAAACTATATCTCTATCCAAAGGGGTATTTAAAATCTCATTTTTATCATCATTTGGGAGGTTCTGAGAATACAGCCATGCAAACCTCCTCAAAACAGTACCTGTGTCGACAGCCCTGGAAGAAGTATCAACAGAGTCACACACAATGTAAACAATGAACAGAGACCTGTGCAATAGAAAAAAATATTTAAAGCAGATTTGTCCTCACAAGAAAAAAAAAGTTATATTATTACAATAACATTCCATCTCCGTAGTTGCTTCATTGTCTTCAACCTGCGGGTTTCGGATCCGTTCTCAGATTCGACTTGGACGGATACTCCAGCCTTGGAGCCAATAGCTGACCTCCTTCTCTCCTACCCATAATGTCCCACTCTCCCTCCATCCTTCAGATCGAGTTTGCTGCTAGAAATATACAACCATCACCACAGACCAGCAAATATTATCTACACCATCCACAGAACACCCCAGAGCTTGGATGACACAGGAAAGGGAAGGATCTGAGTCAATTCTGCCAGATCCTCACAGGACCTGAGGAAGGGGGAAGGAGGGTGGGAAAGATTGAAGACAAATGAAGCAACAACTCAGATGGAACATTATGATAAGAATATAACTTTTTTATCTGAAGTTGTCTTCATTTGATCTTCATCCTGCGGGACAGAGTCCCCAGCTACATCAGCCCGAGGTGGCCCTCATGGAAGGCTAGTCCAAAGCACGGCAGAGCCAAAGGATGCCCTATTCCTGCAACAGACATCCAATTTATAATGGGATATGAAGGTATGAGAAAACTGCCATGTAGCCGCTGAGTAAATGTCATCAATAGGCACTCTAGACGAGAATGCTGCAGAAGTAGGTACAGATCTAGTGGAATGTGGTTTGACCTGATTAAGAAGAGGAATGCCTTTTTTGGAGTATGCCAATGCAATACACTTTGAGATCCAGTTAGCTAAGGTCACTTTAGTGATATATGTACCTAGTCTGGAAGTAGCAAAGGAGACAAAAAGTGTGTCTGTTTTCCTGAAACACTTTGTTCTGTCCAAGTAAAACTGCAGCTGTCTGTGAACATCAAGTAGATGAAGTTTGTAATCTCCCCTGTTTTGGAAATTAGGAAAAAAGACAAGGGGATTAATCACTTGATTAATGTTAGCCTCTGAAGCAACCTTAGGCATAGAGGAGGGAATAGGGTGAAGAGTGACTATCTTTATGGAAAACCAGATAAGGAGGTTTTATGGATAAAGCGTGAAGTTCTGAAACCCTTGTAGCAGAGGTGATAGCCACCAATAAGGCCAACTTCCAAGACAAGACTTGCAAATCAACTGTGGCTGCTGGTTCAAAGGGAGCAGAAACCAGAGCTTGTAACACAAAAGTAAGGTCCCAAGGTGGATTAGGGTCCTTAATCGGAAGTTGAAGTAGAAAGGTGCTCCTCAAAAAGGCCTTACATATTTTGATGGATGCCAAGTAGGAAGAATCTTCACCAATGTGGAAATTACAGATGGCTGCCAACTGCACCTTAATTGTGGAGAAGCTAGCCCTGCTATTAAAGACATGAGCCAAAGTCTAAAATAGCTGGAACTGGAGCCATGAAAGGATCTAACTGGCACTGTTGAGCCCAAATAAGTAAGTCTCTTCCATATGCTCGAGTAATTTTTCCTGCTGGAGGCTTTATGCGATGCAAACAAAAGCTTCTGAATGAGGGAGAGCAGCCTGGGAGTTCTAGTCAACATAGGAAATGGAGTTGCCAAGCAGCCAGCTTCAGACTGAGGAAGTCTGGGTATCGGTCCCCCAAGGGGTGGGACAGAAGATCCAGAAGGGGATCAAGAGTCCAGGTTGAACACAAAGGTGAGACCACAGAAAAAGGAACCACATTTGTACAGGCCAGAATGGGGCAATGAGGATGACTCTGCACTTCAACCTCTGAGCTTTCTGGAGGAATCTGGGGATCAGCTGAAGAGGAGAATATGCGGAAAGGAGACAGGGGGGCCAAGCATGAACTAGAGCATCTCTGGGAGACTCCCCCATGGGGGGGAATCAGGCGAAAGTACTCGCTGCACTTGGCACTGAAAAGAGAGGCAAAGAGATTGCAGTACGTCTGACCCCATTCTGGAAGATCATGCTCACCAATGATGGACTGAGAGACCACTCATGAGGCATCAGAATGGTTCTGCTGAGCCTGTCTGCTAGAATGTTTCACTTCCCCAAAATGTGCATTGTGACAAGAAAAGGGTTGGAAGACATCACCC
The DNA here is from genome assembly GCF_019279795.1 of Protopterus annectens. Taxonomy (NCBI): domain Eukaryota; kingdom Metazoa; phylum Chordata; order Ceratodontiformes; family Protopteridae; genus Protopterus; species Protopterus annectens. Next base: position 1,083,583,226 of record NC_056745.1, read on the forward strand.
ACTCCCACAATCTCATGGCTTCTCGACATAAGGGATAAGAGCTGGTCCCCCCCCCCCCAGTTTGTTGAAGTCCCCCCCCCCCCCAGTTTGTTGAAGTATCAGACAACCGACATGTTGCCCATCTGGATAATAATTGTCCCCAGGGGAAGAGAGGAATGAAGAGCTTGCAATGCTAAAAGAACCACCTTCAACTTCAGGACATTTATATGCAGCTTGGTCTCTAGAGAGGACCAGGTGCCTTGGACCATCTAACTCAGACAAAGCCACCCCCCCCCAGCTGGGTGGCATCCGTGGTCAACGTGGCCTTGGGAGGAGAGGGGAGGAAGGGATGTCCTGAGTACAGATCCTGAAAGTGAAGCCATCAAAGAAGAGACTCTTTGCAGACTCGAGAAAGCTTGATGGGGTAACCCAGGGGTAGCTCAAGGAGGGACCATTGCAATGCTAAGGTCCAGTGAAGTACTCTCATATGAAGGAATGGCCAGGGGAGAAGAGTAATGGCCACCACCAATGACCCCAATGCTTTGAGGACAGGAAAGGTGGGGGAAGGATGATCGGTGAGAATCTGCCTCACATGTGACTGAAGTGACTGAATTCTGTCTCAGGGTATAAAGGTCACGCACTGAATTGTGTCCAGTTGAGCTCCTATAAAGTCAACGACCTGGACCAGATTCAGTCTCGACTTGGAAAGATTTATGGTTATGCCCAAGGTCACAGCTAGGTGGTAAAGAAAATCCCTAGCTTGTAGGAGTCAATGCTTGGTGGGGGTAGAGAGGAGTCAATCATCCAGGTAAGGAAACACATGAAATCTGAGCAGTCTCAGGCAGCCTGCAATTACTGCCATCACCTTGGTAAACACCCTGGGGGCTGTGGTGAGTCCAAAGGGGAGTACTCTGAATGGAAAGTGATTGGCTCCCAGCCAGAAGTGGAGGAACCTTCTGGGGCACTTGCCCATCTTGATGTGGTAATATGCATCCTGAAGGTCTACACAGCACATCCAATCGTCCTTCTGCAGAAATGGCAGAATGGACTGAATCGTGACCATTTGGAATTTTGTTTTGGCAACTGACTTGTTTAGAGAGGTGAGATCCAGAATTGGTCTGAGGTCCCCTGTTTTCTTTGGCACCAAAAAGAATCTGGAACAGATGCCGGATCCGAACTGGCCTTGGGGAACAAGTTGGATGACTCTCTTCTTCAGCAGCTTTGAGGTCTCTGGAGCTGCTGCCTCCCTTTCATGGGGTGGCACATCGGGGAGGTTTTTTGTATGGTTTTGGGGACTGGAGGAAAGGAATGGTATAACCTTTGGATATTATCTTGATCACCCAACGATCGGTAGTGATGGATTCTCAGGCTGTTGGGTGAAGGGAGAGACATTCCCTAACTGCCTCCCGAATAGAGCAGTTGGGCAATCCTTCAGGGCTGCTGAAAGTGCAGGTCCAAGAACGTATCTCAGGACCCTTGATTCCTCAGACCCCCTCTGTCGTTGGGGCAGCATCTGCCATTGGACTCATTTCCCCCCTCTCCCTCTGGAGGAAAAGTCTCTCTGTGAGTCCTGGAAAGTTCCCAAAGACTTCTGGAACCATTGCTTTTTACCACCATGCTGGTTCCTAGAAAACAGCTTTTATGGGGTAGAAAAGCATATTCTGACTTTCCATCCTTCTTGCACTGGAAAAGAGTGTCCCTGACTGTAGGGCCAAAAAGGGATGCCCCATCAAAGGGCATATTGATAAAGGACACCTTGAAAGGCTCTGAGAATTCACAGAGCCTCATCCAGGCATGACGCTTAATGGCTAAGCCTGAACTGGTCACCCTTGAGGAACCCTTGGCAGCATGCTAGAGTAACCTCATGGATGTGTTGGAAATAGCATGAAGGGATCACGTGTGCCAAGTAATTCAGTGCATGCAGGGAAAAGGTCGCTGAAGTATAGACCCGCTTACCAAACCTGTCCACTGCCCTAGGCTTCCTGTCCATAGGTTGAACAGAAGAGCTCTCCTGGATCAGCTCTTTCTTTGTGGCAGCTGCCACCACCATAGCATCAACTGGGACACCCTTAGTCTACTGGAGCCTATCTGCAGGTGCAGTAAGAATGTTATCTGGGTGCTTGAGTATGGAAAATAATGTGTCCGGTTCCTTCCATGCCCTGCTAGAAATCAAGTCAATCAGGGGGTCAGCAGAGGAGAAAACCCAGGATGTAGATAGCCCTGTCCTGAAAGCTTCCAGGAACACAGATTAGTCAGAGTTAGGTTTGTGGATGGACGACCCACCTTTCTGTCGAAGGATCTCCATGATATCTCCAAAGGAGATATCCTCAGATCCCCTTCATCCAAATCTGTGTCTTCGGTAAGAGATTCTGGATTGGAATCCAAGTACCTCCTCTTGCACATATGCTTTCTGGGCATCTCCTCAATGGGATGTTCCAGGGAGGTGTGAGAAGACATGGGGTGGTCCTGCAGGAGAGACACCTGTAAGCTTCCTGGAAACAGGCTGTCCCACAGTGGATAATGTCAAAGCATCTGGAGCGGACAATCCAGCAGGGAGAGGGGTCAGGTCGAAAGAGGGGAGAGTCAAGGATCTCATAGGAGCTGAGAGAACCCTTTCTGCTATTCTGAATGCCAAGGGTGAATGAGACCCAGAGGGCAACTCCGTCAAAGCTGGCTCCATCGATGTTGAAGCCCAGCAAACTCTCACCCCACTCGGCAACAAAGGTGGAGTCTAAGCTGAACTATTAGGAGTCAAAGCACCGAGGGGGTGGCACAGCACAGAAAAAGTGGCCACTGAAGCCAAGCCCAGGACCCAACGCCAAAGTTATGGCTCCAAGTGTCAGTCCAGCCTGAAGACACTGGAGCTGAACTGCTCAGGGTGACCATTGGCATTGAGATACAGATACCTGCTGGCACCAATGTCTCGAAACTCAGGATCCTCAAACCTGAGGGCTCCAACGCTGATGGGTGGATTGGAGAAGGAGAGATAGGCATGAAAACTGGTTGAGTGCCTCTGGCTCCAGGAGGAGCCAGAGCAGGTAAAATCCCACCTGAATCTACACCTTCAGAAATGTCCCCATGAGCCTATTGGACCTCAAACTCTGAAAGGCTATGGGAGGACCTCACAGAAGAGGCTGTCGACCCTGGCCTGGAGTGGTGCTTGGGTGATGCCAGAACAGGGGACTTGGGTAAGGGACCCACTGGCTCAGGGGAAAAGCAAGGGGATTGGAGCCAAGGAGATGCTGAGGCAGATGGTTAGGCTTTCGGCAAAGGTTCTTCCACGGGGCAGAGACATTGTTGAAAGACCATTTCCGCTTGTCCCAATCCTTACCCTTTTTGGACACTTTCTTGGTGGGGTTTGAGCCCCTGAAGTGGATTCCATAGTGGGGGGAGGCTGAGGATTAATTTATTCCTCCTACCAGCGCCCACTGGTTAAAGCCCACGCAGATAAAACAGGAGGTATCTAGATGGGCCGCCCCTAATCAGATTACACACAGAGTGTGGCCATCGAAAGGAGGGAGCTTATGCCCACACGCTGTGCTTTTTCTAAAGCTTGTTGGCTTAGAATCAGCCATAGCAGGAAGAAAAAGAGAGAGAAGAAAAGGGAGAAGGAAGTAGAGAGATAAAAAGGCCTAAACTACCAGCCCTCTAAACTAACAGCTAACTAAAAAAAAACTTTTATATATATATAATTTTCTTATTACTAAGGTGGGAAAATTAAGGGTCAGGAAAAAGAGAGAAAATATTCAAAATTAATAAACTTACAGCACCCCAAAAAATGCTTAGATACCTTGGAGGGAGCTCAGCAATGGACCCCACAGATGTTCAAGTGAGCAGCAAACAAGATCTGGCAGATGGAGGGAGAATGGGGACTTATGGGTAGGAGAGGAGGAGCTCAGCTTTCGGCTCCAAGACTGAAGTATTCAGCCGAGTTGGATCCGAGGACGGATCCGAAACCCGCAGGCTGAAGATCAAATGAAGACAACAACTTCAGATCTGCAGATAAAACATTCATCATACTTTCACAATTAGAACAAACTTCAACATATGAACCTGAGCATTCAGAATTCTGAAAATCAAAGCTGCAGAAGTATACACTTTTTTCCCCATACTTATCAATTATTTTCCCATCGTTATCAGAAAGAGAAGGAATAGAATTCACTAAGTGTTTAACAGCAGTGGGATCAACTAAAGCTATAGCTGGTGGGTCAGGTTTGGGAACATTAAAAGACTGAGGAGCTTTACACATCCTATTTATATTTTTATGGACAGCTGGCTGACTATCAGGAAATTGCAGGCAGTAAGACACACATCCTCTAAAGCAGACAGAACAGGAGGAATGGGTGTATGTTCTGGAAATTCCTTCTGTAACAATTCATAGTATTTTCTGATGGAGACCAAAAAACTGCTTGGAACCACCACGAACAAAGTATAAATCTTGTTTATTAGTAAAAACGAGCGCTTTCACGCACACAGGTGCGGTTCATCAGGTTACAATCTTCACTAAAAGGCTCACCATTTATATACAAAAACGTCATCAATTAGACAATTAATTAATGAACAATCCATGCAGTTAAAATAACTGCCAATATAACACTTGTATACATACGTACAATAAAATACAAGTGCACTTCATCTTTACATTAAAATATTAAAATACATATACCTTCTGATAGTACAATATGACATGAATCAGCAGCGTAAGTCATATTTGGTGCGTTCACATTTGCAGTTTTTAATTAATATCCAAATTGGACCGTATTCCTTTAAGCAGCCCAACCTTGTTGTATCAAGTTAAATTCAATAGAGGAAATATTTATCTTTATAATTCGTTGTCACTCCAAAAAACTATAACCATTAGACAATCCTATATAGCAATGCAACGCTGGAAATATATAATTTAGCATATCTTTCCTCCAGCCCGATGCTAAAAACAGGCTGGAAACATTTTTCTGTCAGCTAGGTATAAAATATCCAGCACAATCTCATTCTCAGGCATCCAGCATCTGCAAATCAGTCATCAGCAACCATAAAATGTGTTTTATATGGTCTGGAAATTTCCTGGCAGCCATCATAACAATGCTAAGCCAAAAAACTACAGGCGATGCTCCTGTCGCATACGCATTTCATAATACTTGTATTGTAACAATACTATTCAGTTGCTTCTTATACTATGCGTTTGCTAGTTGGAGACAAATAATGCAGTTCTCTAGTATATGCTGGTCTAATTATTCAAAATATAATAGATATAAAGCATAGTTCATATAAAGCCCACAATTATTTAAATGCAAGATTAAAGAACTTGCATTGGTTAATATTTAAACCTATCTTCATATATAATTCTGATGGACTGAGAAATCTCAGTGTTCTACTGAAAGCACTAGCACATTCTAGCAATAGTCAAACAGAAAGAGAAGCTAACCACAGGGAGAATCAGAAGCTCTCCTCTGAGTCTACATCAGAAATCTGAGGAGGAAACCCTGTATCTGTCCATCTTCCTGTTCAGATTCAGAATGTTGAATCTCTTCATGAAAAGATGTATCCTTTTTTTAAACAGAAACTACTTTACAAGAAAAGGATCAAGAGCCTGAATTAAACCCTGAGCCAGACCCAGTAAACTACATCAGTCTAAGGAAATTTGAAAAGGAGTACATACATGCTTAGTTTTTCTGGTCTTTTTGACCAGAAAATGGGGCCAACCATGGTAATAATGGCAGCAGCAGCGTTCCCAGGGATGGGCACAGCATTCTGATACTATAGGGAAGCCTTAGCTGTTCCCTCTCTCAGGACTGACAAAAGTGACTCTCGCTGACTGAGGGAACCCTAAAAGTTGCAGATGTCCACTTTGGCTGTAAGTATAACACCAGAGGGATCTGTGGCAATAGATGAATGGTCTGAGGTACAACAAATGGCCATAGCAGAGTCACCCACCTGAGGCTTAGGCAAAGTGCTAGCCTGCTGTGGTACCTAAGAGTGTTAGCTTAACATTTTATTTTTGTGGCTGGAAGAAGGACCAACTATGTGACCTGAAATGTATACCATGGCCAAGCAGTAAATGGTGCCTGTTTCCCGGGGAAGATGAGCAGCAAGTGATGGTAAAAACTACAAATCTTTAAAAATCACTTTTTCACAGAAAAATACACTAAAAAGCATTTTTAAATATTTTGACAGCCCCAGAAAGTAAACGCAAATTCTCCACAGAAAAATGTTTTTCAGTTACTTTACACTACGTTTAAAATTTCAGGAAAAAAGAGTGCTCACGTTTAAAAGTATGATACTGTCTCATGGCAGTCTGTTAATACATAAAAACTCCTAGCTTTAAAATAACTTTCCTGAAAATGAAAGTGCTAAAACGCACACAAAATTTAGAAAATAGATGGTTCTTCCCCAAAGGGAACTTATCGATCCAGCAAAGGAATTTCACCAAGCCGACTGTCAATACTAGAAAGCCTTAGAGGAGTGTACTCTACAGCTGCAGAAAAGCTCTAAAGGGCTTGGCACCCAAACTTGTCATTTATTCAGCTCATCTTGAACTGCTTGACAGTTTGGGCATGTGGAAGGTGCCCTGAAGCTTTGGAAGGTGACCGGCTGTTATATCCTTGCCAGGATATAACCTATATAGCTAAGACTACTGCAGCAGTGATCAGTATGAACATTAGCCCAACTGCTTCCAAAGGGATTTCTTGTGCTTTTCTTTCAAGGTTTTCTACATCCAAGCTAAAATCTTTGCAGTCCCTATAGTACATTAAGGTGTCTCTTCGCAACATCAGAAGTCTCAACAACAATCTGCCTGGTTCTGAGATTCTTCTGCATCTGGAACATATCCATGTCTGTGTAATTACTAAGACTTAGTTTAAATGTAAAGAAAACACTCTCCATATCTGAGCATTACATATAGCATGCCTTCAATGATGATGGTAACTGCAGTGGCATCTCCACATTTGTCAAAGATTATACCACCACCAGAAAGATTCTCATAAACCCACAAACAGAACTGACAGAGCTCAAGATCCCCTTAAACAAGACAAACCAGCAGCTTACAGTCTGTTCCAGGACACAGTCCATGTCCCCAGACAATTATGGTATATTCCTAAAAGCAATTCCTAAAAGCATTCAAAGAATTCCATAGCAACAAGATCTCAGTTATTTTGGGAGATGTTAACTACCCTACAATTATAACTGGAGCACATATAACTCTTAACATAATGTATGCCCAGAAGTTCTTGAACTTAATTAATAAAGGATTCCAGTAACAGTTAACAAATTCACCAGAGAATATAATATTTAAAATCTGCTCCTTCCCCAGTTAAGTTAGACCATAAACTTGTGATAGTTGTCTCCAGAAGAGCCAAAGCTCTCTAACCAACATATATGAATTTAAGGACTTCAAACTGTCAAACGTTATGCAATTATATGATAAAATCTCAAAAATTACCTATGACAGAACAGGCTCGGATGCTGACACAGCAGTCAGCTTCACAAAGGAGTTCCATGCCCACTTAGATAAATGCATTGAATTAGCAATCCCAACCAGAAGTTTTTCTGTATAAAAAGTCTGAAAAATGTATCTTTCCATTGCTTGGTGGTTGGTGCATGCTGTATTTTTTCTGGGCTTCTCTTTGCAACTACCCTCAAGGTTGCAAAAAAAAAAAAATCAAAGAACTTTGCTAGCACTTCCCTTAATCATATTAACTTTGGTCTTAGTACTATTGAAAGAAACTTACTTCTTGTCTTTCCATGGCAGCCCTTAACCTTCTGTCTTTATAATTTAACTGCAGTCCAGAACTACAGGTACTAGTTTATTTGCTATTGTGCACATCCTTCCATCTCCTTGTTGACCCCAAGCCATCTTGTAAAGCACCTGCAAGTTTTCACCTCTCTTTTTGTTTTAGACTCTTTTGGAATATCAAAAATAGTCCCATGGTTCACTTTATGCACTCCATCTCCATGCTTCTTATTAATGTTTACTTGACTATCACCTCTTGGATCTCGCCAGCCAGCCACCCACTACTTTACTGTCTCGTATATATCTTCTGACTAAAAAAAAAAAAAATCCTGTACCAGTACAGAAAAAAATTGAAAAGGCTAGGCCTACAAGTTTAAAATGGTTATGAGATCTGCACAATCTCATTGAGGGTATGAAATTGTTCCTGCTCATTTTCATCTCCACACCACAAACCTGCTCATAGAAAACTCAGGTGTCTTTGCATAAAGCATTAATTCACCAAAACAAAACAACAATAATAATAATAATAGCCTTTTCCCCAGGGCTTACAAAAATGATTGAATCTTTTTATCTGGTACATAAGTAGTGAGCCTGATCACAAACTGCCTGGGCCACTTTAATGAAGCCAATGAACCTACAATAAATATCGTATCTGCCCATTCTAACTGCATGTACTGTTCTTGCATCCCTGTTCATTCAGCAAATAGTTTCCTACAAAATACCATTGGATCTTTCCTTTCCACAAATTCCAGTATGCTAATGAGAGGCAAATTTGCCCTCCTTGCTTATTCTTCCATCCTATAGATGTGAGGCTTTGTCAGTTCAGTCTTAACCTGAGTGTCTGAGATGTGGGTTCACAGCTCACAAGTATCATGCTGAAGATCTGTCACGCCATCCAAATGAGCTGACAGCAGTCTACCCACCTCTCAAAGTCATTCATCAGTAGCTCTTACATATTCATCAAGTATCTCATTTATCTTGACCAAGTTGTCTAAAACTATGATCAGTGAAGGTTGTTTTATAAGTGGCACTCCCTTACTTGTCTCTCCACTAGATAGGGATGAGGACATCAGCTCTCTAATCACATCTTGCCTATACACTGTAGCTACCAGTGAGACAGCCTTTTTTCATTTGATGATGACTTCTTACTTTCTTCATGAACTCCAGAAAACATAGAAGCAATTATTAACTAGTATCCAAGCTGCAAGAAGACCAGCACTCTCCCAGTTCTGTAAAATCACTTTATAACCTCATTAGTGTGCCAAACTACCTCAAGCTAGTAGGCCACCATAAGCAGAAGTCCCCCACCAAATTAACTTTAATAAAATAAAAAATGAGCCCTAAATCAAACATCTGAGACAGATAATTCAGAATTGCCAGGGACAGGGGCTGTAAATGGTTCTACAACTCTGCCAATGGTCAAAGTTGAAAACAAACCCACCTTGAATGATAAGTCTGCCTAGTACTGGGTCTCTGGCCAGAGGAAAGGATTTGGACCACTCTAGCTGGGTAAAAAGGGTCTCTTGCCATCACTGAAAAAAAAATATTGCTAACTTCAGGAAGTGGAGGTTTGTATGAGACAAACTGGACAGATGAGACAAAAGCATCTTGGTGGGTCTCAGATGCAGAGGCTTGTAAGTCCAAAGCAATGGGAGATGATTTTGTTGGGACAAAAAGAAGGCTATCAGAAAGATCTTCTCTTTGCTGAGCTTGGACTTCCTGATGAACTTTTGAATATGGGGAAATTGGGCAAACGGTGAAAAGAAGTCCAGAGGGTCACTCTGGACTAGTGCATCCTTAGGGGAACTTCCCAAGGGAGGAATAAAGGAAAAGTATCTACTTTATTTGTAATTGTCCAAGGATGCAGAAAGAGATCACAGTGGGGTTCCCCCCAATAAAGAAACAGTGTCGGACCTATTCTTGGACTTGGGAATCACTGCTGCGGTATCAGCAAAGAGTACTAAAAAGAGTTGTCAAGACCTAGGATGTGGGTAGCAGTGGGAAGGCAACTGTAGACAAATCCCCAATCCCAAACTCTCATGGCTTCCCAAAAGTGAACAGATCTGAGTGGATAACAATTGCACCAGATAGGAAGGAGTTTTAGAAGGCCTGTAAGGTGAGGAGGACTACCATCATTTACAAAATACTGGGAGAGGCCTGTCCAGATAACTAAGGCCCTGGACTGTCTTGTCTGCACAGTACTCCCCACGTTAGAACAGAGGCATCCATCATCACTGTGAGCAAGGGGTACAGGATCTGAAAGGGTTAGCATGGAGACAGACTGGACTCCAGAGTTCACCAAAGCAGTACTTCTTTCACTTACAGGAGATTCTTATGTGAGTATCCAACAAGTCAATAAAATGATTCCACTGAACTTTGACGGTCCACTGTAAAACCCTCACAAACAGCCTCTCATTGGGTTTTATGAATACTGTGTAGGATATCAAACTCAATGCACACAAAGAAAGACATGCTGGCACAGGGCTACTGCTTAACATGCTGAAAGCTGATTAGACAAATCATTTCTGCAGGGAGAAAGGCATGACAGATCTGGGTGTCCACAGTGCATCCTTCTAAATGTAAAGTTCTACAAGGGCATCATTTGAGACCTCACAAGGCTGACAGTGATGCCTAAGGACTGAAACAGACTTGAGAAGCAGGTTTCTAGATACAATCAGACACTCTATGAATGGGACTGACAGGAGAAAGTCCCAGGATTCCTGAAGTGAGGCAGTTGCTGCAACTGTGAACATATGTTTGGTGAACACCACAAGCGCTTTGGTGAGACCAAATGACAATGTCTCAAACTGAAAATGGCTGACTCCTATATGGAAGTGAAGGGACCTCCTGGACTCCTTTATTAAGCTGATGTGCAGATATGCATCCTGGATGTCAGACAAGCACATCCAGTCCTGTTCAGAAAGAGAAGGAAAGATGGAGTGCACCAAGACCACCCAAAATGGTATTTTGAAGACAAGCTGATTCAAGCCACTCAAGTCAAGAATGGACCAGTGGTCCTGGGGTTACTTGAGCAACAAAAAATGAAGTACAGTTGTGTAAGTAAAGTTACTAAAAGAGTGGATGCTTACAGATCACTGTTGCAGTATCTTAAGCTAAATGGGTCCAACCCCTGAGGAATGTCCATATTTCAAAGCTAAAGGAAGCCTTTCATCTACTTCAACTGCCAGCAACTCAAGCAGAGCTCCATATAAGGACAATTGGAGTGCAAAAAGCTTCAGAGATTATTTTTTTTTGCCCAGAAGGGAAACAACAGCCTTGATGGAACAATGCTATTAAATAAACCAAACAATAAACTATGGAAAAAGTGGGTCAAACGTCCACATCCTAGCAACAGAAAAGAGAAAACAAATATAAAAAGGTTGGGGGGTTGAATGGAGGGGGAAGCTATTATGACAGTGATCTACTACAGAATGCACTGTTATAGTAAGTTTACTTACACAAATGCACTTCAGTCATAGATCACTGTTGTAGTAGCCTAAGCTAAATGGGTAGATTGCCAAAGCTTAGAAACTAATAAAAGGAGAAGGTCAATAACTCAAGGATAGCCAGAAGAATATCCCTACCAAAGCCTGTTCTGGACCTGGAAAATGAAGCAAATTTGTAGAGCTTTGTAAAATTATAGGTGACCAAGATACTGCCTCTAGAATACTTCTGGAGTTCACCCCTTTCCAGAAAGCCATTAAAGAAGCCAAAACCCTTGCAGAATAGGTCCTAACCCTGCCTAGAAGTGGCTTATTATGTTAAATGCCAAAAAAAAAAAAAAAAAACAATAATAGCATGAGATAACTAAGTAGAAATGGTCAGCTCTGATACTGGATGTCCTCTCCTCTTACCCTAGTAGGAGACAAACAGTTGACAGCTTTCATGAAGACTGAAGCATTGCCAAAGTAGTATCTGAGTTGCCTATGTACAGCCTTAGTATTTAGAATCTTTTCTCCCTTATTTTTGGTTTCAGAAAGAAGACTGGGAGATGAACAGTCTGGCTTAAAGTAAATTCTGAGACAACTTTAGGCATAAAAGAAGGACTAGCTCTCTAAGAATTCTTGTTCTTGTGTGGTAAGGTTACTCATCACAACAGCTTATAACTCAGATACACTCCTAGCTGAAGTCCAAGCAATGAATAAAATAGTTTTCCATGTTAGGAACCTTAATGCAAGCTGATGAGCTGGTTCAAATGGAGAAAGAGTAGGCGACTCAAGTACTAAGCTGAAACTTCAAGGAGGAACCTCATGTTTCCTAGATGGATGGATATGTAACTACCCTTTCAAAAAGTGTCTGATTTCAGCATGGTTAGAAAGAGAGGAAGACAATCAGAAATGGCTGACAAATGCACCTTGATAAAGGAATAAGAAAGGTCATAGAACAGTAACTGATATAGATAATCAAGAAGCAGAGGCAGGAAGGCTTGAAGCCAGTCCCAGTCCTGGTTCCTGAAGTGGCACCTACTAGAAAATCTTTTCCATGTGCACATATATGACTTCCTAGCAGCATTTGTTGCCTCCTTTACCACCCGCTGCACATCCTCAGAAAACAGATGCCTAAAAGATGTTACAATTCTGTAATCTAGGCAATTATTTGAAGATTTATCAGGTCAGGGTATATCAAACAACCCCAGTGTTGTGTAAGCAAATGCAGTCTTGTAGGAAAGCTTGCAGTAATTGCCTCTGGCTATATTGAAAAGACTGGAGAAGCATTGTCACTTGGGTCAAAAGGGAGTCACCAGCACGATTTTTGTTGACTCCCTGGGGATCTTCAGAAGAACCCTGGAAATCAGTGGAAAGGGTGGAAAAGCATACAGGAACACTCCCAGTCATGAGACTGAGAAGGCAACTGTCTTCTGGGCCTGTTTTCAACTAATCTTGGAGCAGTATTTTTCTAGATGTCTGTTCCGAAACGTGGCAAATAGAGCTAGTTGAGGTGCTGATCATAGTTGGATGAATTCCTCAAGGAACTCAGGTTAAAATTTCCATTTGTGGGGGTCTGTCCTGGTCCTGATGAGCTTGCCTATAATTTGGTTTTGTTCTGTCAGAAAGTATGAAGCCTGCAGAGTCAAAATGAGCTGAGTGACACCCAGGCTGTCATACCCAGTTTGCAAAGGCGTTAGGATCTTGTATCCCCCTCTTGTTTGTTTACATACCACATCACCGTGGCATTGCCTGTGTACACTTGCAGAGTTCCTGAAGACCAGAGATTATTTAAGGCTTTCAAAGCATTGATCATGGCCAACATCTTCTGACATTCATGTGCTTCTATCTGTCTGAAGGGTTCCATGGAGCTTGCACTATTAACTCTCTGGAAACCGCACCCCATGCCAAGTCTGGTACACTTGTAGTTACAGACTGTATGGGGATTAAAAGGGAGATGTGGAGACCTGGATTGCAAGAGATCTGCTCTATCCATCAAATAATCTCCATTTTTACAGAGAACTATGATCTGAAAGTACAAAGGGTGTAGATTTTGAATCCAGAATGATCTGAGGTACCACTGTTATTTTCTTCATGTGGAGTCTAGCCAGAGGAATCATGAGAATCATAGATGCCATGTATCCCAAAATCCTGGGAAATTCTCTTGCACATGCATGGCTTGCAAAAACTCAGGAGGAATCTTCATCATCAATGGTAGGAGAGAGACATTTAATCAAAGGAAATGGCAGCATTTAATGTAACACCCCGACCCCATTTAGAAGATGGGAAAAAGGGCTTTGATCATGATGACTGAAAGCCCAGAATGAGAAGAAGATTCTGGATAGTCTGTAAAATTAACTGGAAAAAGAGTCTGCAAAGATAAGACAATTGTCCAAATATGGGAAGATGCAAATCCCATGAACCTTGCAATAAAAAATTACTGCAGCAAGACACTTTACTGGTGCTGTGGAAAGTCCAAAGGGTAAGACAGACAACTGATTATGTAATCCAGACAAAAAACTTTAAAATGCTTGAATGCTTGCAAGTAGGAATGTTATTATAGGCTTATTTTAAAAATAGCATTACCATGAAGGCTAGAGGAGGGTTTACAGGAAGAAGAGGTTGAAATTATAACATTTGTTAACTTGGGAATCTTAACAAAAGATTTAAAAAGCAAAAGTCTAGCACAGGTATCTAGGAACCATCCCTTTCTGGTACCATAAAATCCCAGAATAAAAACCTTTGCCCAAGTGACAGAGGTAAGGTTTTCTAACTCCCTGAGCCAGCACCTGGTGCAGAATGGGGGAAAAGAGAAACCTGGCTCACTAGACAAGTAGGAATTCCCTGGAAGGTGTGGAGGATGGAATCCCATTGCTAACTGTAACCTTATGGGATTACCTTCAGAATCTATAAGTCAGTAACAAACTTGTGCCACAAAGGAAGATGAAGTCTCAGAGAGATGGAGAGGTTGCCAGGGTGTGAGGGGAAAAGAGCTAGCACAAGAACTGTCCTTGTCTTTTTGAGGCATTTTAAATTCTGTTTCCTGGCACTTTGATACTTAAAAGGCTTATTGAAAAAAGGTTGCTGAGGCAGAAAATAATTATTTTAGTTCCTTTGAAAAAGTCGGGTTGAAAATCGAAACAACTCATTGTATTAACTTTCCCATGCTGTTACACTTCTTTTAAGACGTCATCTCTATGAGGGCCAAAAAGAAACTCCTTACCTAAGGAAGAATTTAAAATGTAATATTTAGCATCTTCAGGTAGAGTCTGAGAATGAAGCCAAGCTAGTCTTCTCAATACTAACCCAGAAGCAACAGCTCTACAGGAGGAATCAGTAGCATTATAAGCACATTTTGAAATGTGCTCGGTCACTTGATATGCAGATGTTATAGAAGCATTCAAGGAGTTTTTACCTAGGCCCTAGGGCCTATACAAGCATAGCCATAACAATTCCCTGGATATTTCTTCCCACAATATTTACTTCCATGGACCCCTGTTTAGCAGGGTGATTGACGTGATCCCCGGGGTTAATTTCCTATCTCCCATACAATCGTCAAGGTTCCTTTTGAAGGGGGCTAAGGAGGCGCTCTGCTTGTCATGTATGGGCAGTCTGTTCCAGAGTATGGGGAGTCTCTGGGTCAGGAACCTATCCCTCCAGCATGTTTTGTTCATTGTGATAACAAGGTTTAGATTCCTGGAGTGTGTGGCTCTGACAGATTGGGATTTCTTTAAGTGGAGCATGTCCAACAGCTCAGTGTTTGACATGGCCTTGTATGTTAAGCAGAGATCGCCTCTGAGTAGATGATATGCCACAGAGTATAGCTGGAGTTTTTTAGATGGTCAGCATAGGGCATCTGCTTTAGGCCTGTGATTCTTTTAGTGAGGTATTTCTGTGGCCTTTCCAGCTGTTGTAGATGCCTTGTGAGGTACATACTAAACAGGGCGTTGTACTCGATAATGGGTCTAATGAGGGATGAGTACAGTAGGACAATGACCTCCTTTTTACCGGATGAAAAGCCCTTAGTAATGAGGTGTGCCACATAGAAAGATTTCCTGACTGTTGTGGCGATGTGGTTATTGAAGGTGAGACCACTGTCCACCTGTGTCCCTAAGTCTTTCATCACACTTTCGGTGTTTAGTGTACCACCACCTATGTGGTAATTCATGGGTACATGGTTTTTCTCAAAGGGGATAACTATACATTTCGTGGCATTAAGATTGAGCCCATGGCTCTGGCACCAAGCATCTGTTTCTGTAAGGCCCTTTTGTAGAATATCCACATCCTTTGGGGATTCAATAATGGCTCCCAGTTTTCAGTCATCTGCAAACTTTGTTAGCCAGGGTCCCTTAGTGTTGGCCTGTACTTCAGAGAAGTAGATGCCAAACAAGAGTGGTCCCAGGACTGAACCCTGAGGTACTCCACTTGCTGAAGATGTTAAATATTACATTTTTCCCCAACTTATCCATTGGTTTTCCATCCTTGTCAGAAGAAATGGGGTTATTAGCATTAAACTGTTTTGCAGAACTAGGTTTGGATAAAAAAATCACAGCTGGGTCAGTTTCAGGACTAGAAAAAAATGCTTATGGGACTATGGAAATGAGGTACCCTACTCAACCTGTCAGACTTCCTAGGAGCAGGATGATGACTATCAAGTCAGTTATAAGGTGTGGGAAAAATTCATCTAAAGCAACCAACACATGAAAGATAGCTGCAGAATTTGGCATTTCCATCTGTAATAAATAATAATACATTTTCTGTTCAATAGGAATTTCACTTTGCTCCTACTGAAAAACCTCTCAGGTAGTGGGACTTCTTAGATAACGTATCTGAAAAGGATAAATCTTCAGGAATTAAATCTGAAACCATACTTTCTTCACAATCAGAATGTTCAAGATAGTGAAGAAATTTCTGAGGTGCAACCCCTCTCCTGTAATTCTGACTGAACGTCTATGTCAGAAAGAGAGGGAACTCTTCTCTTATCTGAGGAAATAGAATGCAAGGAAAAAGCACCACTAGGTTCATTAACAAATCCCAGTGATTCTTCTGTGTTCAGAGAAATAGTAACAAGTGTCTGGAATGTTTTCTCACTATATTCCCCTTCCCTGATCAACTTCTTGAAAAAGAATGATTCTTTACAGGCATACTAGCCCCAGCAACAGCTCTCCTATCCTGGCTAACTGAAGAACCTTCACCAGCCCTTTCCCTAAGATAAACAAGAGTGGTTTTCCCTTGCCCACCAAGGGCATCCAAAAAGCCTCAAAGGACATGGCCATCCCCTGGTCTTTGGTGGCTGCATATGCTATGCAAGGAGGTCCTGGATAAAAGATGAGAGATCTGAGGACCATCAAGCGGTCACAGCAGTTAACCACCAGCAGCTGAAGCACAACAGGAGGCAGACTAATAACAACAGATAACTTTTTTCTTCTAGACAGGGGAAGGTGAAACCACAGAGACCAGAAATTGCTCCATTAGTAATCACAGAAAGAGACCTCAAAAGTGGACAGCAGTGCCTGGATGATACAAAACAGTGTACAGTTAAGAACAATTGGATTTGAGGTAAGTAAACCACTAACATCCTTTCACAAGCTCAACATCATGTCCCCAATATGCAAATACACAAAACACCAGTAAAAATCTTATAAAAAAATAGAGTTTTTCCTCATAAAATGTTCACATAATTATTTATACATGAACCCCTTTAAAATGCAATGACAGTCTCAAAAGCAAAGTTTCCCAGTAAAGCCATATATTTCAGTTATAAAAACACAAGTTTAAAATTAGTGGAAGATTTTCCCCAACAGAAGACTTATCTTAAAGGATCACTAGCCGACAGACATCTCAACAAGACCCACTGAAGGAGCACTCTTCAACAGCAAAAAAGCTATGAAAATGTTTGCACTCCACTGTCCTTATATGGAGCTCTGCTCCAGCTCCTGACAGTTGGGGCACATGGAAGGCACCTTCAGCTATGAAAGCTGTCTGTTTCTCAAGAGAAGGACCCATTTAGTTTGTGTAATGCAACAGTGTGCTATAACGTAACATCCTTGAATACAAGCCATGTCTTCTTTGATCTGGTGGGACCTCTTAGATGGATCGCTTTGATAACAGATCTTCAACTACAAGCATTGCCACAGCCTTTGATGAGAGGAGGCATCTGGAAGGGAGGACTTTGGATTGGGTTAGACAAAAAAGAAAGAGTATAGCCTCTGGATATGATGTTACTTATCCATTTGTTACATGAAATAGTGCAAATTTTCAGGGATTAAAAACTGTCCTTCTGAGGAAAGAAACATATGGTCCCTGATTCATCTGCTGAGCTCCTTCTCATTCTCTGGGATCACAGATCTTCTGATAATTGCTGCATCCCTTTGATGCTTTCCAGAACCTTAGAAACTGTCATTTTGACACTGCAAAAATCAAAGCTGGTACAGGCTGTGACACATCCTAGCTAAGATGCCTGAAACTTAATTTCAACTCTGGAAAGCGCATTGCCTTCAAATTACTGTCTCTCAAGTTTGGCTTTTTCAGATTCTCTGAAGAGGAATGGACTGCTGAATGTGGGATAGATAAACTGAGCACTGGAGATCTCAGTGAATTAAGTCAGGCACAGACATGCATGACTGCATACAGCAGGACTGACACCTGCTGCCCTTGCATTGTTATACCTCCTGCCCTGGCACCATACACTGAATAGACTATTAGATTGACAGAAGGGTTAATAATAGAGGCAGAAGTCGATAGTTGTGAGTGTAGTTTAGTCTTGAACATCTCATCAGTCAAATTCCTTAAGAATTTCAACATTTTTACCAGGTAATTCAGCACTCTCACAGTAAAAGTGGACGACAAGAAAAGGTATTTTACAAACCTGTCTAATAAATATGACTCCTTCTTAGGGGATGTATGACTGGCTCTGGAGCCCTTCTTAGTGTAGGAGCTACCATTATGAAGTCATCTTCCAGGTTTTCTGCCCAGTTGAGAAAGCCTTTATGTGGATGAAGGATTCTGTCAGGCCTCATAGGAATTGGAGCTACCAGACTGGGAATACACTGTCCATCACCAGCCAGTTTATCACTTCTTTGGTGGGAGAACCAGCCAAGAGAAAGACATAGGGGAGTAGAAGGCCACCACAAGGATGCACTCCAAATCTGAAAGGATGCCTGTGTCCACTTAGCCATAGTTGTGGTAAGTTCCAAAATCTCCCTGAATCTGGGGTCTTTAGGAGGCAGGGTAGGGAAATTCAGACTCTTAATCATCATCTATGACCAGGATGGGGAAATCCTCAGGGGGGGTCCATCTGTTTCCTCTTGCATTTCACCTTCCTCCCAGGTCCTGGGTGGGAAGATTCCATGAAGGAGGAAGACTGCAAACAAGACACACAGTTGCTATCTTGAGGAGTCCCTCCAGTTCCTCTGTTCTATACCAGAAGGGCAGCAATGTTGATGAAGAGCAAGACAGACCCAAATATGCAATGGCCTGAATCACCTCTGGTAGGAGCTCATGCTGACAGGCCTGTCTAAGCACCAGTACCTGTGATAACCAACTCCTGAAGTATGGCCCAATGCAGTGGAGGAGCCAGGAGCAGCCAAGGCCACCCCTGACTCCAAGAATAAAATGGACAACCTCAAGACCAAAGATGATCTGCCAATCTCAAGATTTAGGGCTAAGAATCTCACTGACACCATGTTCAAAATCAAAGGTCAACAACTGAATATCAAAAAGTCAACTTCCGTAATGGGATAATCTTCCCTGAAGCTAAAGGGGCTGAGGGTGACCCAGAAGCATCATCACCAAACAGCATAAGGCTTAGACTGCCATTGTCTACAGCTGCGCTGCCAATGGAGAGGTCAAGGACATTGATCCTTAGGAGGGATTCTTACATACTCTGTGAGGATCCTTGCTGCTATGCTGGTGGCATACAGGAATAAAGCCCCGGCTACAGTCTCAGTATGTAATTCTATTTTCTGTTAATTCCATTTTCTTTAACCCCCTCCCAGATAAATTTTAATGTGGGAGTTGTCAGCTTCCCTTGCAAACAGAATTAGAAAAAGAGCTGATCACAGATATGTCCAGATCCACATGATAGTCTTGGTAAATGTTACATAACTGAAATTAATACATTATTCTACAACTTTTTTACATGTGTGGTAAATACAGTAATATTATAACCTGTTCATTATAACAGTGCCTTCTTTGTGGGTTGAAAAACTCAGTTTACCACATGGAACTCTTTTGAGTACAGTTTAAAGGGGATCTGATGTTGGCAGCCTCATGCTGGTTCACTGGATGGACTGTCTTATATAGAAACATAGACAGTGCACTTGCCATACTTCTCAAACTTTTAGCCCAGGAAATCTGGACAAAGCTTGACATAGTGGAGAGACAAAGGATCAAAAATAGGGGCAGATTTTAAATATTGCTCCTAGAAACCTAGAAAGTTACTAGAACAACAGGATTTCTGTTAGCATGCATATTTTGAAGGATATGAAGTCTGAAACTAAAATTTGTGTCACCATTTCATGACTTAAATCCTGAGGTCAACCCTGTGATTTGTCAGAAAACCACAAATTCTATGAGGAACAGACCAAAGGTATGAGGCAAAAATCTGGACATTCTGTGAAAATCTGGACAATTGAGAGGTATGGACTTGTCCATATGGCCTAGGGTGAAAAACGTCTATGAAAGACCAGGTGTACTAATTAGCAAATTAAAAAATAAATATACAGCTCAATATAATGTAGTGTTAGTTAGCCTTCTTATAGGAAGAAGG
Source organism: Protopterus annectens (assembly GCF_019279795.1). NCBI lineage: Eukaryota > Metazoa > Chordata > Ceratodontiformes > Protopteridae > Protopterus > Protopterus annectens. The sequence continues at coordinate 1,083,603,126 of NC_056745.1, forward strand.
ACTGGTGTTTGAGGTAAATTTTGAGCTTTGAAATAAACATGTTTTCCTTTGTATTATATGTAATGTGATACAGTGCCTTCAGAAGACACCATCACCTGGTCGTTAGAATGTGTTCAGTCAAATTAATGGAATTCAGTGACTCAACAATTTACGTGTCTTTTATCCAACAAAGAACTTAATAACTTCTACAAAATAACACAGTTCAGCAGCCTCACTCACAGCTCATATACAACTATAATATAATATGTTGTTAAATTAATTATCATTGAAACTGCATACTCAAATAGGTGTATACTTAATTATTTTAATATCATATTTATCCTTACTATATGTATATATACATATATATATATATATATATATATATGTATATATATATATATATATATATATATATATATATATATAAAACAATATAGATGTTATTTATACTCAAAATGTGGAACTCTTCTCTCTGGGTCTCTGCTGAAAAGAACGTTCATGGCTCAGTTAGACTATCTTGGTCAAGAAATGAAAATAAATAAAATCAATACCAAAAAATGTTCATATACCCTTATTGAACACATCATCAGTTAGTACAAAATATTCAGTAGATTACGAATTGATTCAAACCAATGAGAATTAAAACTGGTTCATGTTATCAGTTTTTCTCTGGAACAAGAAATAATCGGAAGCAGTAGCACTACTGCTTTTGAATGGGCTGTACAACTCTTAGATGAGATTCTATGACTCCACCTCTAATTGAACCCTTTGCAAATAGGATGTGTTGGTGATGGATGACTGATGCATGGATCTCCTCCCCATACTCATCATGTAAAAGAATCCTTGACTTCCTTAAAAAACAAACCAGACAGATTAACATTGGTGATGTAGTGCTACTACCACTACAAAAGCCCCCCTGTAGAAAGTTTAGCCAAAGCAAGCAGTATACAATCAAATAGTTAACACTGTCTCAAGTTTCAGGATTACCCAAAAAAGGTCAGTAAAATAATGAAAAGGAAGGAGTGGTGACAGTGTCCTGGAATGCTGTATCAGTCCTTGTCCATCCAAAGTAAAACCCGTGCTGGTCAAAGGGCACCGCCCCATTGTCAGTGGTGGTTGTAGAGATTCTTGCTAAAATGACCTGGTGGCTAAGATACCAGGATAGCTGCTACCTCTGAACTGGTGGTCTGGTTACTAGAACCTGCAGCAGCCTCAAGATACCTACAAATGCTGATTGACTGCTACTCCACAATCATGAGAACCAACATAACTTCTCCGGAGGAAAAGTGAATATACCAGAGTATCACTGACTAATCACCTACAGGTAAGCTTTAAAGTAGTATGCAAAATAAAGGTAGGCTTGGACACCATTAGACTGGACTTAAAACTCAGCATGTCACTTTTTGCTGGAGGTAAAAAAATGGAATTTAGGTACTTCCTTAGACTTTTCAGATGCATGCACACTACAGTGCCCACTAGGTTACTTTATTTGAGCTTCTAACTGTTGCTTCTCCTATAGCGTACACTACTTTCTGTGCAGGAATGAACATTCTTTCTCTTAACTACTACAAGGAGATCTGTTCGTGGTTTGATCTTAGATTCCATCAGAAAACATTGAAAATATGTGTCCCTCCTTTTCTTGGTCACCCAAATAAAATAAAGCCTCAAGGGACAGTCACTGATGATGTGGCTTACACCTAGACAAACAAGCAGCTGAGTGTGTATCCACCAGTGAGATCTGCTGAGTGTGTAAACACCAGTGGGGTCCACTGATCACAAGCAGCTGGAGTCTGTATGCACAAGTGGGAACCACTGATCATTACACTAGGTGGGCTATGAAAGACTCTTAGTAATTAATGGTGTGAGACTTAAAAGAGTGCTAGATCAAAGCTCTAAGTGAAGACAGGAATAAATGTATTATATATTCTGACAATCCTAATAAAACATTAAATGTAACTTGCTCTGCTGTAATCCAAAATTATACTGATAATGACAAAAGAAATTTCCAGATAAATATTAAAAAACATCAACTACACAGAGCTGTCAGATCTGCAGCAACAGCAATTAAAGGGCTTTGAATAATGAAATTAGACAGGATACTTTAGACACACTGTACCTAGCCAACAAGTTAAATTGTTCTTACTCATGACAAAAATGTAAAATGTGAGCTCTAGACTAAATGAAAATAGCAACTTCAACTGCAGCAAATGGAAAAAAAGACACGAACATACCCTATAAAATATCCAGGAAGAAATATCATGAATTTAAGCACAGGCTGTCTGCTATTGAAGTAAAATCATAAGCAGCAGTAAATAAACAGTAGCTGATTTGAGGATAACACAGGAGTAAACACATTAGGTTAATATTGCTTCCTGAGAAAGCTGAAACTGGTAGCTGTATCAAGTCTGGCAATGTATTATCACAAAGAAGTACAGTTGTGTAAAATCTTACCATAACGGTGGATGTCATTCTCTTCACATTACTGTAGTCATTACACTAGGGATTCCCTGCCAAGGGCGGCCCGACATCCAGCCAGTATACCAAAGCCTTAAGATTGCTTTAAGGTATGCAGTATGTCACACATGTGCTCCTTGTGTAGCATAGGGCATAAAGGTAACATCCAGCAGTATCATCCTCAGAACTGAGAACCCCAGTAGGACCACCAGTCCAAGGAATAGAAAGGTAATCAGTACATCCAGTAGAGAAATGGTCCAGGGGGTGGAGGGAGGGTGTGAATACTGCAACAGTGAAGAGAACATCTAAAGTTATGATAAGATTTTACACAACTGTACTATGTCTTTCCATTTTACTGTTACAGTATCCATTACACTAGGGAGAGTACCAAAGCTCAAGAAGAACAGAGGAGGAAGGACCAGCAAAGCCCTCTAGAAAGCCATGAAAGATGTTCTAGTAAAACCAGCTCCAGCTCTGGAAATTCCATTCAACTTGTAGTGCTTGGTAAATGCATGCACAGAAGTCCACGTAGCTGCCTCAAGAACAGAGTTAGTATGCAAACCCATGAAAAAAAAAAAACACCAGAAGAAGCCAAAGCTCTAGTAGAATGAGCCTTAACAGAATAAGGAAGGCTCTTACCATGAAAGGAATAACAAAAAGAAATAGCTTTAGAGATCCAAGAAGAATAGACTGCTTGGATACAGCTAATCTTAAGGACCTAGGATGAAATGAAACAAAGAGCTGATCAGATTTTCTAATGGTCTTAGTCTCACCCAAATAAAATCTGAGTTGTCTACGCACATCTAACATGTGCATCACTTTCTTACTGGCAGATTGCAGAAAAGGGAAAAAGTGGGCAAATGAATAGAGTGGTTAGGGGGCAACTCATTACTACCTTGGGCATAAAAGGGGGATTAGTATGCAAGGACACCTTGCCCTCATGAAACACCAAAAAAGGAGGACAAGCCATAAGGGCTCAAAGCTCATACACCCATCTGGCAGAAGTAAGGGCTAACAAAAGAACAGTCTTACAACAGCAATGTTGCAAGGAAGCAGGCTCAAAAGGATCCGGAGTCAATTTTTCCAAAACAAAATTAAGATACCAGGGAAGAGGAACAGGCTTCCTGGGATGAAGGACGCCCTTAAGAAATTGTTTATCTTTAAATCTAGAAGCTAAAGGAGGAGATAAAGGCAGACAAGCAGAGATAGCTGATAAGTGGGCTTTAACAGAAGAATAAGCCAAACCAGCACTGAGCAATTCACAAAGATAAGACAGAACCAAAGGAACATCCACCAAAAGTGGATCCATGTTACGAGAAAGACAGACACCAAATAGAAAACCTCTTCCATTTGGATAAGTAGGATTTCCTAGTATTGGGTTTCCTGGCCTCCTGAAGGACCCTAAGCACATCCTCAGAAAAAAGGTGTCTATGTGGAATCAAAATCCTATCACCCACAGTGCTAGATGAAGAGTGGACAAGTGGGGATGGATGAGAGATCCCTTGTCTTGTGTGAGTAGGTCCACCCTGCGAGGTAACTTGTGATGATTAACCTTGGCTAAATGGAAAAGAAGAGGGAACCAATACTGTCTCGGCCAAAAGGGAGTCACCAACAAGATTTTGGGAGCATCCTGTTGAATTTTGAATAGGATGTTTGGAATGAGGTGATGGACAGGGAAAGCATAAAGAAATATCCCCTTCCAAGAAAAAGATAGGGCATCCACATTCCAAACCAGAGGACCTGGGACTCTGGTACAAAAAAGAGGAAGTTGTCTGTTTAGAGGGGAGGCAAAAAGATCTGAGTACCCCACTGGTGGACAATGTCCAGAAACTCATCCCTGTGAAACATCCATTCATGGGATTGAGTTAACTACCTGTTCAGAGTGTCTGCCACAATATTTTGACCTGAGGGAATGTAAACTGCCCGAAGAGTCAATTGATATTGGATAGCAAATTCCTACACCAGGGCTGACAATCAGCAAAGAAGAAGATAAGACCTTATCCTCCCTGATTGTTTACATACCACATCACTGTGGTGTTGTCTGTAAACATCTTAAGAGGTCCCGGGGAGAAGAGAGGATGAAAAACTTGAACAGCAGAAGAGCTCTCATTTCTTTGACATTGATGTGCTCTTTCTGTTGAAGAGGCGACCAAACACCCTGCACCTTTAGGGAGTCAAATGCTGCTCCTCATCCCACATCTGAAGTGTCTGTGAACAGCTCTTGACAGGGATGACAAGGGAGCCCTGGATTTAGAGACAACTGCTGAATCCACCACTGAAGTTCCTTCTTGAGACAAGGAAGAAGAGGAACTACAAATTTGAGGTGATGTGCATGTTAAAACCAAATTGACTTCAGAAACCACTAAAACTTTCTCATTTGGAGTTTGACCAGAGGGAGCATAGGAATGGTGTAGGCCATCAACCCCAGAGCTCTCAGAAATTCTCTGACTGTTAACAGAGGCCAGAGGAAGAAGAATTTGAAAAAAAGGAAATGACTGTTAAGGCCTTGGGGTGGGAGGCAGGAATGCCAGCACAGGCATAGTCTAGATCCTGCACCCCAGAAAAACATTGTCCTGAGAAGGAGTCCGAAAATAGTTTTTGAAGTTTATTGTGAACCCCAGGCTTTGCAGAAGGGAAATGGCAAACTGAAGATTTTGCAACAAAATCTCTGAAGTGGATGCCTGAAACAGGAGGTCATCCAAGTAAGGAAAGACTTGGATCCCCTGAAGCCTGCAGAAAGCAATCACAGGAGAGAGGCATTTGGTGAATGTCCTTGGGGCAGTAGAAAGCCACAGGGCAAAGCAGAGAACTGAAAATGCTAGGAAGCAACAGTGAATTGTAAAATCTTCCTGAAATGGGGATGACTAGTGATATGGAGGTAAGCATTCTTGAGATACCATATAAGCCTGAGGAAGCAAAAGAGGGAACAAAGTATGATGGGACCACATTTGAAATGAGGGCACCTTCAGAAAAGTGTTTAGATAAGAGAGTTCTAGAACTGGTCTCCAGGAACTCTCTTTCCTGGGCTCTAGAAACATCCTGGAGTAAAACCCCCTCCCCCTTTGGGACACAGGCACCTCTTGAATAGTACTCTGAGTCAAAAGATCTCAAAGCACCCCCGGAAAGAAGGACAGCTGTTCCTGAGGGGGCTGAGGAATTCCCATAAAAAGAGGGAAGAGATTTCCAGACCATGAAATACCCCTGGTGGATAACGGAAAGAACCCAGGAATTTGAGTCATCTTTGGCCAAAAAGGAAGAGAGAGATATAGGTGAATAGAAGGTTTACCTTTAATACCACAAATCACACTCGGGCGAATTCAGAAAGGTCAAAATACCATTTTCAAGATAGCAGATGTTCGACTTCAATAAGTGCGAATATGTTAAAGATGAATGAACAAATCAATTCGCACATTAAACAGTCGCGCATATGCAATACAACCTTAAGCTGTGTCGCATACATCATAATGTAATTCCAGCGTCCTGTAAAACCCTTCCTGGTCCAAGCAGAATTTGCACCTGATCTGCACGTTTGAAGTGACGTTCTGTTGTTTTGGATATATTTGTGGAGCACATCACTTTCCAGGGGATAAATTACACAGAACACAATTCAAGAAGCTGTACATTGCTTACAGTGACTAAGGGACTTTATTGTGGCACGTTCATGACAGGAATCCCTTCCGATGTTTGCTGTTATGTGTATGGCTTGACGCTGAACACGGTGATATGCTGGTGGTGCTTGCAAGTCAAAAAAGCGTGAAAAAAAATTCCACCTTTTCATTTTTGATATTTCTAAAAGTTCGCGCTTATTTTTCGCATATCTGAGTCGTCACTTTGAATACTCGCACTTGTGCAATTCGCGGTATTAAAGGTAAAAAGAACAGAAAGAGGAAAGCGGCTATGAAGAATAAGATAGTCAGACATCACCTGGTTTATCAGGAAAAAGAGACGTCTGAGGCGCAGGACGTTACCTTTATGCCCTATGCTACATAAGGAGAATATGTGTGAAGTATGGCATACCTTAAAGCAACCTAAAGGCTTTGATATACTGGCCAGACATCCTGCAGCCCTTCGCAGGGGATCCTTAGTGTAATGAATACTGCAACAGTGAAATGGAAGGACATCTGAAATCCCAGAATGTACTTTGCATATAGAATGACCACATAGAAGTTTTGTGTCTGTGGCAATGGTTCACTGAGACAGCCAAGTCACTTCTTGTTAAGCTTTTTTACCTTCCAAATGAAAGAATCATAAGAAAAACTCTGGCAATGTGGTTTGCATACAGAATGACCACATATATGTTTTGTACCTATGGCAATGGTTCAACAGGACAGCCAAGTCATTTCTTTTTAATCTTTCTTACCCTCCAAATGAAAGAATTAATAAGACAGCTCTGGGAGCCTTGTAAGACTTTTACCTACACTAACACTAATATATTATGTGAACAGGATTATTCTCCATAAAAACAGGACATGAAGGAACATTTTCTTCCATTATGAGGCAGTACAGAATAATAGGTCTCAAGGTTTGACTTCAGTACCCAGCAAACTTTAAAATAATGCATCAATCAAAAGTTAATACTTTTTTATACATTCAGAAGATATATGAAGTTTTACAGCAGCAGCAAATTCAGAAGCCAGAAGATAAAACATTACTGGCCATACCATAAGAGATGGGAAAATTTGCAGAACTTCTCCTGTTGTTTACAAAAATAATGCTGACCAAAAAAAGCACCTGTTCTCCCCAGTGGCTGCAGTGGGATTTGCACAGCCAGGAAGATGCACTGATATACTTTCAAGTAAATGTCAGCAACTGTCACTCTTCTTAAATTTACATTATGAAATTTCTCTTGTTTATTGCAATTAGAGGAGGGTACAAGAATGCTTCAGGAATGAAGCAGCACTTGATACTTGCTGTACAAGGGGCAGTTAGAAACTGAAATTATAATTTCCAGAGCAGCCGTCTATGACCTGGCACAGGCTGTACATGTCAGGATTCAGTGCGCATTGTAAAATTTTAAACTTATCAGGTCTCAATCTATACTCTACAAATGTATTGTAATTGCTGGTTTACCTATGAGTCATTACGAATGAGTATATATTTTTGTTTGTGTTGGGGGGGGGGGCACCATCTCTCACCCCCTAAAGTAAATATAACAACTTCATGGTCCCACCATAGTGAAGAAAATGGGAAACATCCATCAAAAGCACTCTGCTGGCTTACACAATTAAATCTTTGAACTAAAGCCACATGTTTACCAGTTTGTCAATGACCTGCAACTATGCCATAATTACTTATGTACTTGGTTCTAATGACAAAGCACAGCTAAAAAAAAAAAGAAAAAGAAAAAAATGGCAAAACACAGCTAAGTGATACAGCAAAGATAAGAATGCTGAATGGTTCCATACTACAGCCACGAACCCAAATAGGTAAATACTGGAAAAATTGACAAGCAGGGTTATTATTAACAGAGAACCCTGTCACACTTGAGAAATTGCTGAATTTTGCATTGACATCTTTTTACCCGAGTGCACTCCATTCAACCTAAAGCAGGACACAGGATATTTTCCTGCAGAACAATTAGTCCATATGGTGGGGGTGGTAATGTAACTTCTTCAGTAATAAGCAGCATTACTGCTACAATATTTCGTATTCTGTGAATTTAATATTTGTTGATAATGCTGAATAATTATTTTCCTCCTGCTACTACACCAGAAAGCTATTGATCAAGTGTAAAAGGTCCACTGCTTGAAGCTGGGAAACAGAATATCAAATATCCACTTAAACAACTTATTGTTCTGTGAGTAAGATTACAAGCTGGAAAACCACCTACTGTTAGAATGGATTCTTTATTAATTTTGAGCCCAGTCAGCAGCTCTTATTTTTGATAGATATTCTTTCATTTTTTTTCCAAAGGATAACATGTCCATGGCATCTTTTTCCTAATTTTATAGTGTACCACAGCCCCCTAACAGTTCTGTACCCATAGCTATATCACCCTCACTTCCTTTCAAAGTCTCCATACTACCAGTGAGGAACTGTGTTTGCATAATTGCAACCAGGAAACCTGACAACCTATTCCTTTTTAAATGGGAGTGTGAAATAGTATCACTGTAAAATGCACACTAACATAGCTATCAACCTAATATGCTGTGTTATCATTTTTTTCAAAACAGCTTTATTACCATTTTGCATCATACAGATTTACATCAAAATGAGCAAAAATAAAAATAAATCTTTGTTATTATTAAACAAGCAAAGCAAGTTAGAGTGTGAACTTGACAAAGGCAGTGGAAAATAATAGTAAAACAATTTCATGGCTCTTGTGACAAGCAGTTAATACACAATTCTTATATATTAAACCTAATTTCTGTAAAGCTAGGGAACATGTTTCTTATACCCAATATGTAGATAGACATAATGGATATGAAAAACTAAACACACAATACAAGAATAAGTCAAGATTCCAATGAATCATATAGGTAAGTTCATAAAGTTGATCCATGGTGACCAATTTTAAATATTCTCACTCTAGTGGACGCATAACTTATTTTTATTTCTTGTAAATGCAAAGAATGTGTGAGCTGAACCTAGTCTTGAAAAACTGGGGATCAGAGTTTTTCAATCTCCTGGTGATGCAGTTTTGTATATGTTAGCCCTGGGATAGTAAAGAATGCACAGTAAAAACTGGAAAACCCTTCTGTGTAAGCTTGAAATGGAATAAGAAGATTCCAGAAAAGTAAATCAGTATAAGGAAATATATTATTTATAACCTCAAAAGTCTGAATCAAAAAAACCTATAAAGAAAATGTGCTTCAAATTTTCTACTCGTACTTGGTCATACCTCTAACAACATGGGTCTATCCTGTGAGACATCCTAAATAAGCATTCTGGAGTGTGTGTGTGTGTGTGTGTGTGTGTGTATATATATATATATATATATATATATATATATATATATATATATATATATATATAGATAGATAGATAGATACATATATACACATACATATATATATATATATATATATATATATATATATATATATAGATAGATAGATACATATATACATACATATACATATATATATATATACATATATATATATATATATATATATAGATAGATACATATATAAAAAACAAGTAATCTCAGTGGTATCACCGAAGTCTCAAAACTACCCACTAAAGTGTAGTGGGTCTAAAAACAAAACAGTGTAAGAAACTTCTCTGTGTGGAAGATTTTCAGTCCATATATTTCTAGTTAATCACTGTATATTAATCAGATCAGACAATAGTAGTAGAAGTAGCGAACGTAAACTTGTCAAGTCAAAAAGTAATAATAGAAAATATATAATTCTACAGCATTACTAAGTATTCGAAAGTAATCCAAGCAAGACAGGCAGTCTGTTTCCAGTCGAAAATCCTTTAAGTACACAGACAAGCGATCCAAGTAAAACAAAAATAGATTAATCATTTCCTTACAAGCTTTCTAAATATATATATACTTTTTATCAGGCATGGGAGTGGTTTATTGTGCTGTAAAACAAAGTGTTATTGGTACACATGTTAAATTCACATCCCTTCCCCCATCAGTGTGACATTCGAGCTGGTCTTGCCCTACCTAGTAGCTGTCATAATAATATATAGCCCTAATGTACTTTAATGGTACATCTTATTTAACCAAATTATTAAGTAGATTATTAAGTCTGTGATTTTATACAAGGCAATATACTACATGGCTGGAAATATATCAACCTTAGTTCATTTTATGATCAAAAATTATATATAAATATATACATATACATTTTGCATGTAAAAATCAGTTTCTATTTTCATAACCTATTGTTAACAAAGATCGCTTTCGTCCTTCTAGACTTCTTCAGGTCTGTGTACAAGAACCCTAAAAACCTATATAATTGTATAATTAGTTAGTATTGTTATTACCATCATTTTGAATAAAGTGGAAAAAAGAGAACCAGAAAAAAATAAAAATAAAAAAAATATATATGTATGATGATGGAAACAAAATATACACTTAAATTTCAAATGATTTAAAATGGTATTTAAAACCAATTTGTAGAAAATAAATAAATAAATAAAATACAATTAGTCATGTAAACAATGTGGCAATTTTCTAAGTTCCAGTGCACTTTTAATTGAACAGTAGTAGTTTAGTCCAGGCTTTCTAAAAGAGTTCAGCTTTAAATGCCACATGAGTTCATGTTTCTCCAGAATATTCGGGATGTCTATATAAAGTGGCTATATAAAGTTTCATTAACAGAAAAATATTAATATATATGGTACTTTGTGATCTAGGGAGTTCTTTCGGAGGAATATGTAAAATCGTAAACTTCCATGACAACGTTGTACTTAACCCATCTTCTGAAGTTGAATCTTAAGGGAATTCCAAAGCTTATATATGCATTTACAGCTCCAGAACATATGAAGAAGATCAGCTGGTTGATTTTTACAATATGGACAAGTTGGAGAGTTTTTAACACTAAATTTATGTAGGGTAAGGCGTGTATAATATGCATTATTCCATATCATCAACTGGGTATACATCAATTTTTGAAGAGAAGTAGATTTGATAGTCAGGTCAATTGCTTTTAACATATTACTTTTGTCTGTCACTAAAATTTTCTCTTCCCAATAGTTGGATAACAGAATTTTATCATGAAATTTAAAGTCTTTAATTAATTTATTTGTTGTTGTTATATATTTAATATCCTGTTGGAGGGCTTGCCACAACTCAAAGCATTTATTAACATTTTCATCTTCAGGTTTAAAATTTAAAAAGTAGCTCATAGCAAGTTCTCTAATTTGTCTCAAAATAACAAGATAATTTTTGGGTAAGTTAAATTCTTGTCTTATTTGATTGGCCGAGCGGTCCAGATATTTGTATATACCAATCAAAGTTAAATTAACTATTAGTGGAAACTGTTTAAGATCAATTAATTGATTGTTCAATTTTAAATTAGGATCCCTATGGAATGGTTGAAAAACCATCATATATTGACCCAGATCCAAAGATTGAAATAAATATTGTATAGATAATATGTTAGTTTTAATATGTTCAATAATCCCATAAATTTTCAAAGTATCTTTACCTAAAAAGGGTATTGCTTTAGGATTAATGTTTAACTTTAAAATATATCTATAATTCAAAATCACCCAAGTTGGTGTCCACTTAGTAGTAGTTGTATCATAGTTGGCAATTCTTAGAATTCTGTTAGAGTTCACGATTAGGTAGTACAATTCGAAGTTAGGCAACTCCAGTCCTCCTTTATTTTTTGTGGTCATTAATTTATCATAAGATATCCTGGATTTTTTTGGTTCCCAAATGAATTTAGCCAATTCTTTATGAATTTTTTTAAAAAATGTCTTCGAAAGTATTAATTGGGGGGGCTGATCTAAAATTATAAAGTAATCTTGGTAACACATTCATTTTAACAATTGAAACTTTTGCTAGTAGTGGCAATCGTAAATTTTTCCACCTCCCGAAATCAGAAATTATTTGGTCCCAAATTGTTTTAATGTTATTATTGTAGAAGTCTTTATTGTCTGTAGAAAACTCAATACCTAAATATTTAATTTTTTCTTTAAATGTTACCTGCCCAACCAAAGGCAATAACGAAAAAGGTTTAGGTGTCTTTAAAGGAAAAATATTGTTTTTTACCAAGTTAATTTTGTAGTTAGAGACTTCTGAAAAATCATTAACAGCCTTCAATAATTTGTCAGTGTCAGATATTGGAGATGCACAATAAATATTAAGATCATCCGCAAAAGCTGCCATTAAAATTTTAGTTCCATAAATTATTGGGACATTATGATAGACATTCTGCTTAAAATATATAAGAACAGAGGCTCAAGATAAAGATTAAATAGTAAAGGGGACAAAAGGCAGCCCTGGCGTGGTCCAGTCTTAATCTGTATTCTTTTGGAGAGGCTTCTATTAATGCATAGTGTAGTATAGGGATTTCTCAGCTACAGCGTCTTCTGCATGGAGACATGCGTGAATGGGCATACCTTTGTTGAAGGTTGTGCTTCAGGCCTGGCAAGCCGGTACGTAAAAATCAACTGCCAATCATTAGCGGACCGGAGTTCCACTGTGGCGACCCCTAACCGGGAAAAGCTGAAAGACACAAACACACACATATATATATATATATATATATATATATATATATATATATATATATATATATATATATATATATATATATATATCTATATATATATATATATATATATATATATACATAGCTATATATATATACACACACACATATATATATATATATATATATATATATATATATATATATATCTACACACACATGCATATATATATATATATATATATATATATATATATATATATATATATATATATATGACGTGATCTCCGGGGTGAATTTACTATCTCCCATCCAATCATCAAGGTTCCTTTTGAAGAGGGACAAGGAGGCACTCTGCTTGACATGTATGGGCAGTCTATTCCAGAGTATGGGGAGTCTTTGGGTCAGGAACCTATCCCTCCAGCATGTTTTGTTCATTGTGATGACAAGGTTTAGATCCCTGCAGCATGTGACCCTGAGGGATTGGGATTTCTTTAAGTGGAGCATGTCCAACAGCTCAGGGTTTGACATGGCTTTGTATGTTAAGCAGAGATCACCTCTGAGTAGATGATATGCCACAGAGTACAGCTGGAGTTTTTTTTAGACAGTCTGCATAGGGCATCTGCTTTAGGTCTGTGATTCCTTTAGTGAGGTATTTCTGTGGCCTTTCCAGCTGTTGCAAATGTCTTGTGAGGTACATACCAAATGGGGCGTTGTACTCTATAATGGGTCTAATGAGGGATGAGTACAGTGGGACAATGACCTCCTTTTTTATGGATGAAAAGCCCTTAGTGATGAGGTGTGCCACATAGGATTTCCTGACTGTTGTGGCAATGTGTTTATCGAAGGTGAGACCACCGTCCACCTGTGTCCCTAAGTCTCTCATCACACTTCTGGTGTTTAGTGTACTACCACCTATGTGATAATTCATAGGTACATGTGTTTTCCCAAAGGGGATAACTATACATTTCTTGGCATTAAGCTTGAGCCCATGGCTCTGGCACTAAGCATCTGTTTCTGTAAGGCCCTTTTGTAGAATATCCACATCATTTGGGGATTCAATAATGGCTCCCAGTGGAAACTGATTCGAAGAACAGGTTCAGGAGACAAGATTGGCCCTTCATGAACCCAAACTGGGTGGGGTCCAGTGTTTGAAGGTTGCCAATGTCTCTTTTTATAAGTTACATGATAATGCGTTCCATGCCCTTGCAGATCACACTCGTCAGACTGATGGGACGGTAGTTCCCGGGATCCAAGTTGGATCCCCCTTTGTGGAGTGGGATAACTGTA